>NW_022265100.1:0-155447 GCF_002021735.2 Oncorhynchus kisutch | reverse complement strand
GACAGACAGAGACAGAGAGAGGGAGGAAGAGAGAGAGAGAGAGACAGAGAGGAGGGAGGAGAGAGAGGAGGAGAGAGATGAGCTAGAAGAGGCGGGAGAGAGAGAGATGAGAGAGAGAGAAGGGCGAGAGAGAGAGAGAGAGGGGGGGGGTGAGGGGGACAGAGAGAGGGTGCCAGCGAGGAGTGTGGAGAGAGCGAGAGGGGGTGAGAGGGGGAGGGGAGGGGGGAGAGAGAGAGGGACAGAGAGAGAGGGAGGGAGGGAGAGAGAGAGAGAGAGAGGGAGAGAGAGAGGGGGTGAGGGGGACAGAGAGAGGGAGAGGAGAGGAGAGAGAGGGAGAGAGAGAGGGTGAGAGAGAGGGGGTGAGAGGAAGGGGGAGAGAGATGGAGAGAGAGAGGCACAGAGAGAGGGAGGGAGAGATGGAGCGAGAGAGAGGGCGTGAGGGGGACAGAGAGAGGGAGAGACAGAGATACAGAGAGACAGAGAGAGAGACAGAGAGTTAGTTATTTAGTTAGTTAGTTCCTCAGACTGATCATCCCATCATTCACATACCTCAGACTGATCATCCCATCATTCACATACCTCAGACTGATCATCCCATCATTCACATACCTCAGACTGATCATCCCATCATTCACATACCTCAGACCGATCATCCCATCATTCACATATCTCAGACTGATCATCCCATCATTCACATACCTCAGACTGATCATCCCATCATTCACACACCTCAGACTGATCATCCCATCATTCACACACCTCAGACTGATCATCCCATCATTCACATATCTCAGACTGATCATCATCTGTGCTTGATCAGAGGAACCAGTTAACATCACTAATTCTGCATTAACATTAACATTGACATTAACATTAACAGAGTCCATGACTGATTCCCAAATGGCATCGTAGTTCCTATAAAGTACCCTTCTTTTGACCAGAGGGCGCTACACAGGGAATAGTGTGCCATTTGAGACGTAGTCCATCACTGAAGCCTATTGTCCTCGCTACTCGTTCAGAGCCTTCTTTTGACCAGAGGGCACTACACAGGGCATAGTGTGCCATTTGAGACGTAGTCCATCACTGAAGCCTATTGTCCTCGCTGCTCGTTCAGAGCCTTCTTTTGACCAGAGGGCACTACACAGGGCATAGTGTGCCATTTGAGACGTAGTCCATCACTGAAGCCTATTGTCCTCGCTGCTCATTCAGAGCCTTCTTTTGACCAGAGGGCACTACACAGGGAATAGTGTGCCATTTGAGACGTAGTCCATCACTAAAGCCTACTGTCACCCTCGCTGCTCGTTCAGAGCCTTCTTTTGACCAGAGGGCACTACACAGGGAATAGTGTGCCATTTGAGACGTAGTCCATCACTGAAGCCTATTGTCCTCGCTACTCGTTCAGAGCCTACGACCTCTTGAGTCATGAAGCGTCTGAATCAATGAACGAAGTCAGATCTAACGAAATAATGATTTCTGAAATGCTTTAGGAAATTATGTCATGGTAATTGTAGTTTTTGAGCAGGAGATACAATATTATATGTGACTGAGAAAGATTGTGGTATTTCTATAAGATAGTCGGTAATGTTTAAAAACAACTAATGAAATTAACATCGGGAAACTCTGCAGGCGGGGCAGGAGAACTATGCAGGCGGGGAAACTCTGCAGGTGGGAAACTCTGCAGGCGGGAAACTCTGCAGGCGGGGAAACTCTGCAGGCGGGGAAACTCTGCAGGAGGAAACTCAATTATGCATTTCTTTACTCTCCCCTCTATATTTACTCTCGCTAATCTCTACTCTCTACTCTCCCCTCTCTATTCATCCCTCTCTACTCTCCCCTCTCCCCTCTCTACTCTCCCCTCTATTCATCCCTCTCTACTCTCTCCTCTCTACTCTCCCCTCTCTATTCATCCTTCTCTACTCTCACCTCTCTATTCTCTACACTCTACTCTCCCCTCTCCCTTCTCAACTCTCCCCTCTCCCCTCTCAACTCTCTACTCTTCCCTCTACTCTCCCCTCTCCCCTCTCAACTCTCTACTCTATTCTCCCCTCTCCCTTCTCAACTCTACACTATACTCTCGCCTCTCCCTTCTCAACTATCCCCTCCACTCTCTACTCTTCCCTCTACTCTCCCCTCTCCCCTCAACTCCATACTCTACTCTCCCCTCTCCCCCTCTCAACTCCCTACTCTACTCTCCCCTCTCCCCTCTCAACTCCCTACTCTACTCTCCCCTCTCCCTTCTCAACTCTACACTATACTCTCCCCTCTCAACCCTCCTCTCTTCTCTCCCTTCTCAACTCTCCCCTCTCCCTTCTCAACTCTACACTCTACTCTCAACTCTCCCCTCTACTCTCCCCTCTCAACTCTCCCCTCTCCCTTCTCAACTCTCTACTCTACACTCTACACACCCCGCTCTACTCTCCCCTATCTATTATGTACTCACTACTCTCTATTCTCTAGTCTTTTCTGCATCATAGATCCAGGTGAAAGCATGCAGCTGGATGTCAACAGAGAGAGCAACCATAGAGTCAGCTGGGATGCTAGTCTGAATTATGTATGACTAGGACATTCAGAACACAGGGTTTATATCAACAACGAAAGAGAGAGAGAGAGAGAGAGAGAGAGATGAAGAGAAATATAACAAATAAGAGAGGTTTCAGAAGTTATATCAGCATCAAGAGTCACGGAAAAAAATATGGAAGATTTTGCAACAAGGAAGATACAGAAGATATTTGAACTTTTAACATTAAAGTAACTTTTCTGTTCCAAGCAATAACACTCTTCATTATTAGTGGGTTTCACTTGTTTGTTTTTATCACAGACAATTACAATCATTTTGAGTGGTACAACTCTGACTGTTTGTCTGAAATCTGGCTTGTCCACGACTCATTTAAACTGCATACCGTGTACTAATCACCTACATACTATTTAAACAATACTGTTTAGTAAAACATCATTATACTACATACTGTTTAGTCAAACATCATTATACTACATACTGTTCAGTAAAACATCATTATACTACATACTATTTAGTAAAACATCATTATACTACATACTATTCAGTAAAACATCATTATACTACATACTGTTTAGTCAAACATCATTATACTACATACTATTTACACAATACTGTTTAGTAAAACATCATTATACTACATACTATTTAGTAAAACATCATTATACTACATACTATTTAGTAAAACATCATTATACTACATACTATTCAGTAAAATATCATCATACTACATACTGTTTAGTAAAACATCATTATACTACATACTATTCAGTAAAACATCATTATACTACATACTATTTAGTCAAACATCATCATACTACATACTATTTAGTAAAACATCATTATACTACATACTATTTAGTCAAACATCATCATACTACATACTATTTAGTAAAACATCATTATACTACATACTCTTTAGTAAAACATCATTATACTACATACTATTCAGTAAAACATCATTATACTGCATACTGTTTAGTCAAACATCATTATACTACATACTATTCAGTAAAATATCATCATACTACATACTATTTAGTCAAACATCATCATACTACATACTATTGAGAATATACTGTATGTAAAACATCAGCACACTACATACTATTGAGAACATACTGTATGTAAAACATCATCATCTGTTCTGCCTTATTATTATTCGACCATGCTGGTCATTTATGAACATTGAACATCTTGACCATGTTCTGTTATAATCTCCACCCGGCACAGCCAGAAGAGGACTGGCCACCCCACATAGCCTGGTTCCTCTCTAGGTTTCTTCCTAGGTATTGGCCTTTCTAGGGAGTTTTTCCTAGCCACCGTGCTTCTCCACCTGCATTGCTTGCTGTTTGGGGTTTTAGGCTGGGTTTCTGTACAGCACTTTGAGATATCAGCTGATGTACGAAGGGCTATATAAATAAATTTGATTTGATTTGATTTGATTTGATCATACTACATACTATTTAGTAAAACATCATCATACTACATACTATTTAGAACATACTGTATGTAAAACATCATCATACTACATACTATTGAGAACGTACTGTATGTAAAACATCAGCACACTCCTCATCCATACTGAGAAGGCATCACATAATAACTCCATCACGCGTGTTCCCCGGCCATTTGTTACATTCTGTAGGTCAAGTCCCCCATTCTGATTATCAGCTGTTGTCAACACAGGTGGGTGTGAAAAGACGATCCTCGTCTTTGATAGTGTGCAGCGATTTCTACCCGATGAAAAGCTGAAATCAGTATCACATCCTAGCATTTTTAAGCATAGTACATTTTTAGAAATGTCACGTAGTATAAAACTATTTTTCGCATTTCCAAAAAGCCTGCTATTTATAACTCAAGTATGCCCAAACGGCTCCCAATTCAAATCAAATCTAATTTTATTTGTCACATGCACCGAATACAACAGGTGTAGACCTTACAGTGAAATGCTGAATACAACAGGTGTAGGTAGACCTTAGAGTGAAATGCTGAATACAACAGGTGTAGGTAGACCTTACATTGAAATGCTGAATACAACAGGTGTAGTAGACCTTACAGTGAAATGCTGAATACAACAGGTGTAGTAGACCTTACAGTGAAATGCTGAATACAACAGGTGTAGTAGACCTTACATTGAAATGCTGAATACAACAGGTGTAGTAGACCTTACAGTGAAATGCTGAATACAACAGGTGTAGTAGACCTTACAGTGAAATGCTGAATACAACAGGTGTAGTAGACCTTACACTGAAATGCTGAATACAACAGGTGTAGTAGACCTCACAGTGAAATGCCGAATACAACAGGTGTAGACCTTACAGTGAAATGCTGAATACAACAGGTGTAGTAGACCTTACAGTGAAATGCTGAATACAACAGGTGTAGGTAGACCTTACAGTGAAATGCTGAATACAACAGGTGTAGACCTTACAGTGAAATGCTGAATACAACAGGTGTAGTAGATCTTACAGTGAAATGCTGAATACAACAGGTGTAGTAGACCTTACAGTGAAATGCTGAATACAACAGGTGTAGTAGACCTTACAGTGAAATGCTGAATACAACAGGTGTAGTAGACCTTACAGTGAAATGCTGAATACAACAGGTATAGTAGACCTCACAGTGAAATGCTGAATACAACAGGTGTAGTAGACCTTACAGTGAAATGCTGAATACAACAGGTGTAGTAGACCTTACAGTGAAATGCTGAATACAACAGGTGTAGTAGACCTAACAGTGAAATGCTGAATACAACAGGTGTAGTAGACCTTACAGTGAAATGCTGAATACAACAGGTGTAGTAGACCTTACAGTGAAATGCTGAATACAACAGGTGTAGTAGACCTTACACTGAAATGCTGAATACAACAGGTGTAGTAGACCTCACAGTGAAATGCCGAATACAACAGGTGTAGACCTTACAGTGAAATGCTGAATACAACAGGTGTAGTAGACCTTACAGTGAAATGCTGAATACAACAGGTGTAGGTAGACCTTACAGTGAAATGCTGAATACAACAGGTGTAGACCTTACAGTGAAATGCTGAATACAACAGGTGTAGTAGATCTTACAGTGAAATGCTGAATACAACAGGTGTAGTAGACCTTACAGTGAAATGCTGAATACAACAGGTGTAGTAGACCTTACAGTGAAATGCTGAATACAACAGGTGTAGTAGACCTTACAGTGAAATGCTGAATACAACAGGTATAGTAGACCTCACAGTGAAATGCTGAATACAACAGGTGTAGTAGACCTTACAGTGAAATGCTGAATACAACAGGTGTAGTAGACCTTACAGTGAAATGCTGAATACAACAGGTGTAGTAGACCTAACAGTGAAATGCTGAATACAACAGGTGTAGTAGACCTTACAGTGAAATGCTGAATACAACAGGTGTAGTAGACCTCACAGTGAAATGCTGAATACAACAGGTGTAGTAGACCTAACAGTGAAATGCTGAATACAACAGGTGTAGTAGACCTTACAGTGAAATGCTGAATACAACAGGTGTAGTAGACCTAACAGTGAAATGCTGAATACAACAGGTGTAGTAGACCTTACAGTGAAATGCTGAATACAACAGGTGTAGTAGACCTTACAGTGAAATGCTGAATACAACAGGTGTAGTAGACCTAACAGTGAAATGCTGAATACAACAGGTGTAGTAGACCTTACAGTGAAATGCTGAATACAACAGGTGTAGTAGACCTTACAGTGAAATGCTGAATACAACAGGTGTAGTAGACCTTACAGTGAAATGCTGAATACAACAGGTGTAGTAGACCTAACAGTGAAATGCTGAATACAACAGGTGTAGTAGACCTTACAGTGAAATGCTGAATACAACAGGTGTAGTAGACCTTACAGTGAAATGCTGAATACAACAGGTGTAGTAGACCTAACAGTGAAATGCTGAATACAACAGGTGTAGTAGACCTTACAGTGAAATGCTGAATACAACAGGTGTAGTAGACCTAACAGTGAAATGCTGAATACAACAGGTGTAGTAGACCTTACAGTGAAATGCTGAATACAACAGGTGTAGTAGACCTTACAGTGAAATGCTGAATACAACAGGTGTAGTAGACCTAACAGTGAAATGCTGAATACAACAGGTGTAGTAGACCTTACAGTGAAATGCTGAATACAACAGGTGTAGTAGACCTTACAGTGAAATGCTGAATACAACAGGTGTAGTAGACCTTACAGTGAAATGCTGAATACAACAGGTGTAGTAGACCTTACAGTGAAATGCTGAATACAACAGGTGTAGTAGACCTCACAGTGAAATGCTGAATACAACAGGTGTAGTAGACCTCACAGTGAAATGATGAATACAACAGGTGTAGTAGACCTCACAGTGAAATGATGAATACAACAGGTGTAGTAGACCTTACAGTGAAATGCTGAATACAACAGGTGTAGTAGACCTTACAGTGAAATGCTGAATACAACAGGTGTAGTAGACCTAACAGTGAAATGCTGAATACAACAGGTGTAGTAGACCTAACAGTGAAATGCTGAATACAACAGGTGTAGTAGACCTAACAGTGAAATGCTGAATACAACAGGTGTAGTAGACCTTACAGTGAAATGCTGAATACAACAGGTGTAGGTAGACCTTACAGTGAAATGCTGAATACAACAGGTGTAGTAGACCTTACAGTGAAATGCTGAATACAACAGGTGTAGGTAGACCTCACAGTGAAATGCTGAATACAACAGGTGTAGTAGACCTTACAGTGAAATACTGAATACAACAGGTGTAGTAGACCTCACAGTGAAATGCTGAATACAACAGGTGTAGGTAGACCTCACAGTGAAATGCTGAATACAACAGGTGTAGTAGACCTTACAGTGAAATGCTGAATACAACAGGTGTAGTAGACCTAACAGTGAAATGCTGAATACAACAGGTGTAGTAGACCTTACAGTGAAATGCTGAATACAACAGGTGTAGTAGACCTTACAGTGAAATGCTGAATACAACAGGTGTAGTAGACCTAACAGTGAAATGCTGAATACAACAGGTGTAGGTAGACCTTAGAGTGAAATGCTGAATACAACAGGTGTAGTAGACCTTACAGTGAAACACTGAATACAACAGGTGTAGTAGACCTAACAGTGAAATGCTGAATACAACAGGTGTAGTAGACCTCACAGTGAAATGCTGAATACAACAGGTGTAGTAGACCTAACAGTGAAATGCTGAATACAACAGGTGTAGTAGACCTCACAGTGAAACACTGAATACAACAGGTGTAGACCTTACAGTGAAATGCTGAATACAACAGGTGTAGTAGACCTTACAGTGAAACACTGAATACAACAGGTGTAGTAGACCTTACAGTGAAATGCTGAATACAACAGGTGTAGTAGACCTTACAGTGAAACGCTGAATACAACAGGTGTAGTAGACCTTACAGTGAAACACTGAATACAACAGGTGTAGTAGACCTTACAGTGAAACACTGAATACAACAGGTGTAGTAGACCTTGCAGTGAAACACTGAATACAACAGGTGTAGTAGACCTTACAGTGAAACACTGAATACAACAGGTGTAGTAGACCTTACAGTGAAACACTGAATACAACAGGTGTAGTAGACCTTACAGTGAAACACTGAATACAACAGGTGTAGTAGACCTTACAGTGAAATGCTGAATACAACAGGTGTAGTAGACCTTACAGTGAAATGCTGAATACAACAGGTGTAGTAGACCTAACAAGCCCCTTGCCGACAGTTTCAAAAAATACAGATAAGAATAAGAATAAAAGTAACAAGTAATTAAAGATCAGCACAAAAAATAAATATATATATATACAGGTGGTACCAGTACAGAGTCAATGTGGAGGCTATATACAGGGGGTACTGGTACAGAGTCAATGTGGAGGCTATATACAGGGGGTACTGGTACAGAGTCAATGTGGAGGCTATATACAGGGGGTACCAGTACAGAGTCAATGTGGAGGCTATATACAGGGGGTACTGGTACAGAGTCAATGTGGAGGCTATATACAGGGGGGTACCGGTACAGAGTCAATGTGGAGGCTATATACAGGGGGTACCGGTACAGAGTCAATGTGGAGGCTATATACAGGGGGTACCAGTACAGAGTCAATGTGGAGGCTATATACAGGGGGTACTGGTACAGAGTCAATGTGGAGGCTATATACAGGGGGTACTGGTACAGAGTCAATGTGGAGGCTATATACAGGGGGTACCAGTACAGAGTCAATGTGGAGGCTATATACAGGGGGTACTGGTACAGAGTCAATGTGGAGGCTATATACAGGGGGGTACCGGTACAGAGTCAATGTGGAGGCTATATACAGGGGGTACCGGTACAGAGTCAATGTGGAGGCTATATACAGGGGGTACCAGTACAGAGTCAATGTGGAGGCTATATACAGGGTGTACCGGTACAGAGTCAATGTGGAGGCTATATACAGGGGGTACCGGTACAGAGTCAATGTGGAGGCTATATACAGGGGGTACCGGTACAGAGTCAATGTGGAGGCTATATACAGGGGGTACCAGTACAGAGTCAATGTGGAGGCTATATACAGGGGGTACCAGTACAGAGTCAATGTGGAGGCTATATACAGGGGGTACTGGTACAGAGTCAATGTGGAGGCTATATACAGGGGGTACCAGTACAGAGTCAATGTGGAGGCTATATACAGGGGGTACCAGTACAGAGTCAATGTGGAGACTATATACAGGGGGTACCGGTACAGAGTCAATGTGGAGGCTATATACAGGGGGTACCAGTACAGAGTCAATGTGGAGGCTATATACAGGGGGTACCAGTACAGAGTCAATGTGGAGGCTATATACAGGGGGTACCAGTACAGAGTCAATGTGGAGGCTATATACAGGGGGTACCAGTACAGAGTCAATGTGGAGGCTATATACAGGGGGTACCGGTACAGAGTCAATGTGGAGGCTATATACAGGGGGTACCAGTACAGAGTCAATGTGGAGCTATATACAGGGGGTACCGGTACAGAGTCAATGTGGAGGCTATATACAGGGGGGTACCAGTACAGAGTCAATGTGGAGGCTATATACAGGGGGTACCGGTACAGAGTCAATGTGGAGGCTATATACAGGGGGTACCGGTACAGAGTCAATGTGGAGGCTATATACCAGGGGGTACCAGTACAGAGTCAATGTGGAGGCTATATACAGGGGGTACCAGTACAGAGTCAATGTGGAGGCTATATACCAGGGGGTACCAGTACAGAGTCAATGTGGAGGCTATATACAGGGGGTACCGGTACAGGGTCAATGTGGAGGCTATATACAGGGGGTACTGGTACAGAGTCAATGTGGAGGCTATATACAGGGGGTACTGGTACAGAGTCAATGTGGAGGCTATATACAGGAGGTACTGGTACAGAGTCAATGTGGAGGCTATATACAGGAGGTACTGGTACAGAGTCAATGTGGAGGCTATATACAGGGGGTACTGGTACAGAGTCAATGTGGAGGCTATATACAGGGGGTACCGGTACAGAGTCAATGTGGAGGCTATATACAGGGGGTACTGGTACAGAGTCAATGTGGAGGCTATATACAGGGGGTACTGGTACAGAGTCAATGTGGAGGCTATATACAGGGGGTACTGGTACAGAGTCAATGTGGAGGCTATATACAGGGGGTAATGGTACAGAGTCAATGTGGAGGCTATATACAGGGGGGAGCCGGTACAGAGTCAATGTGGAGGCTATATACAGGGGGTACCGGTACAGAGTCAATGTGGAGGCTATATACAGGGGGGAGCCGGTACAGAGTCAATGTGGAGGCTATATACAGGGGGGAGCCGGTACAGAGTCAATGTGGAGGCTATATACAGGGGGGAGCCGGTACAGAGTCAATGTGGAGGCTATATACAGGGTGTACCGGTACAGAGTCAATGTGGAGGCTATATACAGGGGGTACCGGTACAGAGTCAATGTGGAGGCTATATACCAGGGGGTACCAGTACAGAGTCAATGTGGAGGCTATATACAGGGGGTACCAGTACAGAGTCAATGTGGAGGCTATATACCAGGGGGTACCAGTACAGAGTCAATGTGGAGGCTATATACAGGGGGTACCGGTACAGGGTCAATGTGGAGGCTATATACAGGGGGTACTGGTACAGAGTCAATGTGGAGGCTATATACAGGGGGTACTGGTACAGAGTCAATGTGGAGGCTATATGCAGGAGGTACTGGTACAGAGTCAATGTGGAGGCTATATACAGGAGGTACTGGTACAGAGTCAATGTGGAGGCTATATACAGGGGGTACTGGTACAGAGTCAATGTGGAGGCTATATACAGGGGGTACCGGTACAGAGTCAATGTGGAGGCTATATACAGGGGGTACTGGTACAGAGTCAATGTGGAGGCTATATACAGGGGGTACTGGTACAGAGTCAATGTGGAGGCTATATACAGGGGGTACTGGTACAGAGTCAATGTGGAGGCTATATACAGGGGGTAATGGTACAGAGTCAATGTGGAGGCTATATACAGGGGGTACTGGTACAGAGTCAATGTGGAGGCTATATACAGGTGGTACTGGTACAGAGTCAATGTGGAGGCTATATACAGGGGGTACCGGTACAGAGTCAATGTGGAGGCTATATACAGGGGGTACCGGTACAGAGTCAATGTGGAGGCTATATACAGGGGGTACCGGTACAGAGTCAATGTGGAGGCTATATACAGGGGGTAATGGTACAGAGTCAATGTGGAGGCTATATACAGGGGGTACCGGTACAGAGTCAATGTGGAGGCTATATACAGGGGGTAATGGTACAGAGTCAATGTGGAGGCTATATACAGGGGGTACCGGTACAGAGTCAATGTGGAGGCTATATACAGGGGGTAATGGTACAGAGTCAATGTGGAGGCTATATACAGGGGGTACTGGTACAGAGTCAATGTGGAGGCTATATACAGGGGGTACTGGTACAGAGTCAATGTGGAGGCTATATACAGGGGGTAATGGTACAGAGTCAATGTGGAGGCTATATACAGGGGGTACTGGTACAGAGTCAATGTGGAGGCTATATACAGGTGGTACTGGTACAGAGTCAATGTGGAGGCTATATACAGGGGGTACCGGTACAGAGTCAATGTGGAGGCTATATACAGGGGGTACCGGTACAGAGTCAATGTGGAGGCTATATACAGGGGGTACCGGTACAGAGTCAATGTGGAGGCTATATACAGGGGGTAATGGTACAGAGTCAATGTGGAGGCTATATACAGGGGGTACCGGTACAGAGTCAATGTGGAGGCTATATACAGGGGGTAATGGTACAGAGTCAATGTGGAGGCTATATACAGGGGGTACCGGTACAGAGTCAATGTGGAGGCTATATACAGGGGGTAATGGTACAGAGTCAATGTGGAGGCTATATACAGGGGGTAATGGTACAGAGTCAATGTGGAGGCTATATACAGGGGGGAGCCGGTACAGAGTCAATGTGGAGGCTATATACAGGGGGTACCGGTACAGAGTCAATGTGGAGGCTATATACAGGGGGGAGCCGGTACAGAGTCAATGTGGAGGCTATATACAGGGGGGAGCCGGTACAGAGTCAATGTGGAGGCTATATACAGGGGGGAGCCGGTACAGAGTCAATGTGGAGGCTATATACAGGGGGGAGCCGGTACAGAGTCAATGTGGAGGCTATATACAGGGGTGCCGGTACAGAGTCAATGTGGAGGCTATATACAGGGGGTACTGGTACAGAGTCAATGTGGAGGCTATATACAGGGGGTACCGGTACAGAGTCAATGTGGAGGCTATATACAGGGGGTACCGGTACAGAGTCAATGTGGAGGCTATATACAGGGGGTACCGGTACAGAGTCAATGTGGAGGTTATATACAGGGGGTACTGGTACAGAGTCAATGTGGAGGCTATATACAGGGGGTACCGGTACAGAGTCAATGTGGAGGCTATATACAGGGGGTACTGGTACAGAGTCAATGTGGAGGCTATATACAGGGGGTACTGGTACAGAGTCAATGTGGAGGCTATATACAGGGGGTACTGGTACAGAGTCAATGTGGAGGCTATATACAGGGGGTACTGGTACAGAGTCAATGTGGAGGCTATATACAGGGGGTACCGGTACAGAGTCAATGTGGAGGCTATATACAGGGTGTACTGGTACAGAGTCAATGTGGAGGCTATATACAGAGGGTACTGGTACAGAGTCAATGTGGAGGCTATATACAGGGGGTACCGGTACAGAGTCAATGTGGAGGCTATATACAGGGGGTACCGGTACAGAGTCAATGTGGAGGCTATATACAGGGGGGAGCCGGTACAGAGTCAATGTGGAGGCTATATACAGGGGGGAGCCGGTACAGAGTCAATGTGTGGGGGCACCGGTTAGTTGAGGTAGTATGTACATGTAGGTATATTAGGTATAGTTAATTAATATGACTGTGCATAGATGACAACAGAGAGTGGCAAATTTAATAATGGTGTTGGAGTCGTGCCTGGCCGTGCAGTCATGAGTGAACAGGGAGTACAGGAGGGGACTGAGCACGCACCCCTGAGAGGCCCCTGTGTTGAGGATCAGCGTGGCGGATGAGTTGTTACCTACCCTCAACACCTGGGGGACGGCCCGTCAGGATGTCCAGGATCCAGTTGCAGAGGGAGGTGTTTAGTCCCAGGATCCTTAGCTTAGCGATGAGCTTTGAGGGTACTATGGTGTTGAACGCTGAGCTGTAGTCAATGAATAGCATTCTCACATAGGTGTTCCTTTTGTCCAGGTGGTATTGGGCAGTGTGGAGTGCAATAAAGACTACATCATCTGTGGATCTGTTGGGGCGGTATGCAAATTGGAGTGGGTCCAGGTTTCTGGGATGGTGGTGTTGATGTGAGCCATGAATAGCCTTTCAAAGCACTTCATGGCTACAGACGTGAGTGCTACGGGTCGGTAGTCATTTAGGCAGGTTACCTTAATGTAATCCCTTTACAGTTCACTACTTCACTATGTGGCGAAATCTGCTCGGAGCCTTCACCGTGCGCTGCCACTTTAAGAGCGCATGAGCAGTAAGGAAGGAGGAGATAAAGAGAGCTCGTTCAGCTCTTTGGGGAGGGGCTCTTGGGTGGCGCGACAGTTTGATTGTGTGTGCTGTGCTGCAGAAGTTTTGTTTGTTTTCAGCGTGTGTAGTTCATAGAGTATATAACTCAATCATCGGTGTAATCGCTCTAGGTCGTGGTTGTTTTCGTTTGGGACCGTGCCCGTTATTAATCGCATGGATTAGTAGCTACATTGTTGCGAAGCTTTGGCATACAAACCAACAAACCATCGGACAGTCAGACAGTACACCTGCACGCCTGAAGACCACAGCTAAGATCTCTCTTATCTTTTTCTCTTTCTCTTCCCTCTCATTCCAGTGCTTTACCCTGCAACAGACTCTCTATTTTTCAAATGCACTTCCCATGGAAGTTCATTAGAGCTGGACTATTATTTCCCTGCCAGAAGTGTTTGGAGGGACATTTTAGTAGGTTGCTTGCAAGTTGTATATTATGTGAACTGTATTGAGGTGGGGTGTACTAATGACATGTGGCCGTGAAGACTGTGGACATTTTTAAGGCCTTTGTTGTGTCGATGAACACCCCCCACATTCATACCCTCTGCACTCATCCACTGGAAGATAATACAGATTATTGCAAATCCTATGTTGATGACTGGGTTCGTTCTTGTATGAAGTTGCTGTTGAATTGCTCTGCCATTATTAGTATTAGTAGTATTGTATGAGGTATTCTTGTTTGGGTTACCCCTGTGTTGTGATGTGGGTTTTATATGGTGTGTATTCTCTTTTCTCTCCACTGGCTATCTGGTAAACAGGCTACACTCTAGGCAGTCTCTTCTGATGATGTGTGTGTGTGTGTCTGGTAGTGGTACTCTCTCTATTCTACTCTTTTCCTTTCGGCATGGTTAATACCTGCCTGGCGCCCGAACAAAATCTTTCTTTACCCTCTCTAATAAATACCGCTACAACTACTACTTCACTACTGTGGGTCCTGGTCAAATAGAGTTCACTACTTCAGACCCGAGCCCTGTGGATCCTGGTCAACGAGAGTTCACTACTTCAGACCAGAGCCCTGTGGGTCCTGGTCAAATAGAGTTCACTACTTCAGACCAGAGCCCTGTGGGTCCTGGTCAAAAAGAGTTCACTATGAAGGGAACAGGGAGCCATTTGGGACATATCAGGACATAAATAGTTCAGAGTCTAACAATCCTAGAGAGGATATCAGGTATTGGACAGGAACGTCTTGGTGTTCCCACTTCCTGCTTTAAGCTACTGTGCTATACGTTTAGGATTTTCAGTTGCAATATTATGAAAAGTGTCTCTGAAACAGTCAACTGTGTGTGTTGTAGTTTTATGTCATGGACTCTAGCCTGCGGTGCGCTACGGTGGCTTGGCTCAGGTGTCTCAGTCTCAATGTTACTCTCCATATGGACTGAGTGTGGTGTCAGGAAAATAAAATAACCTCTCACTCAACGTCAACAAAACAAAGGAGATGATCGTGGACTTCAGGAAACAGCAGAGGGAGCATCCCCCCATCCACATGGACAGGACAGTAGTGGAGAAGGTGTAAAGTTTTAAGATCCTGGGCGTACACATCACGGACAAACTGAAATGGTCCAGCCACACAGACAGCGTGGTGAAGAAGGCTCAACAGCGCCTCTTCAACCTCAGGAGGCTGAAGAAATTTGGCTTGTCACCTAAAACCCTCACAAACTTTTGGATGCACAATCGAACGCATCCTGTCGGGCCGTATCACCGCCCACAACCACAAGGCTCTCCAGAGGGTAGTGAGGTCTGCACCACGGGGCAAACTACCTGCCCTCCAGGACACCTACACCACCCAATGTCACAGGAAGGCCAAAAAGATCATCAAGGACATCAATCACCCGAGCCACTGCGTGTTCACCCCACTAGCATCCAGAAGGCGAGGTCAGTACAGGTGCTTCAAAGCAGGGACCGAGAGACTGAAAAACAGCTTCTATCTCAAGGCCATGAGACTGTTAAACAACCATCACTAACACAGAGTGGTTACTGCCAACATTCGGATTCAAATCTCTTGCCACTTTAATAAATGTAATAAATGGATTTAATAAAGGAATCATTAGTCACTTTAAATAACACCACTTTAATAATGTTTACTGTTTTCTGACATTACTCATCTCATATGTACAGTATATACTGTACTCTATACCATCTACTGTATCTTGCCTTTGCCGTTCAGCCATCGCTCAATCATATATTTATATGTACATATTCTTATTCATCCCTTTACACTTGTGTGTATAAGGTAGTTGTTGTGAATGTGTTAGATTACTTGTTAGATATTACTGCACTGTCGGAACTAGAAGCACAAGCATTTCACTGCACTCGCATTAACATCTGCTAACCATGTGTATGTGACCATTACAATTTGATATGATTACTCCCATATAGTCAGATATCCCGGTAATGTTAACATTACTCCCATATAGTCAGATATCCGAGTAATGTTAACATTACTCCCCATATAGTCAGATATCCCCAGTAATGTTAACATTACTCCCATATAGTCAGATATCCCCAGTAATGTTAACATTACTCCTATAGAGTCGGGTATCCCCAGTAATGTTAACACTACCCCCATATAGTCAGATATCCCCAGTAATGTCAACATTACTCCCCATATAGTCAGATATCCCCAGTAATGTCAACATTACTCCCATATAGTCAGATATCCCCAGAAATGTTAACATTACTCCCCATATAGTCAGATATCCCCAGTAATGTTAACATTACTCCTATATAGGCAGATCTCCCAGTAATGTTAACACTACCCCCATATAGTCAGATATCCCCGTAATGTTAACATGACCCCATATAGTCAGATATCCCAGTAATGTTAACATTACTCCCCATATAGTCAGATATCCCAGTAATGTTACCACGACTCCCATATAGTCAGATATCCCCAGTAATGTTAACATTACTCCCATAGAGTCAGATATCCCCAGTAATGTTAACATGACTCCCATATAGTCAGATATCCCCAGTAATGTTAACATTACCCCATATAGTCAGATATCCCAGTAATGTTAACATTACTCCCCATATAGTCAGATATCCCAGTAATGTTACCACGACTCCCATATAGTCAGATATCCCCAGTAATGTTAACATTACTCCCATAGAGTCAGATATCCCCAGTAATGTTAACATGACTCCCATATAGTCAGATATCCCCAGTAATGTTAACATTACCCCATATAGTCAGATATCCCAGTAATGTTAACATTACTCCCCATATAGTCAGATATCCCAGTAATGTTAACATTACTCCCATAGAGTCAGATATCCCCAGTAATGTTAACATGACTCCCATATAGTCAGATATCCCCAGTAATGTTAACATTACCCCATATAGTCAGATATCCCAGTAATGTTAACATTACTCCCCATATAGTCAGATATCCCAGTAATGTTAACATTACTCCCCATATAGTCAGATATCCCAGTAATGTTAACATGACTCCCATATAGTCAGATATCCCCAGTAATGTTAACATTACTCCCATAGAGTCAGATATCCCCAGTAATGTTAACATTACCCAATATATTCAGATATCCCCAGTAATGTTAACATGACTCCCTTATAGTCAGATATCCCCAGTAATGTTAACATTACCCCATATAGTCAGATATCCCCAGTAATGTTAACATTACCCCATATAGTCAGATATCCCCAGTAATGTTAACATTACTCCCATATAGTCAGATATCCCCAGTAATGTTAACATTACTCCCCATATAGTCAGATATCCCCAGTAATGTTAACATTACTCCCCATATAGTCAGATATCCCCAGTAATGTTAACATTACTCCCATACAGTCAGAGATCCCCAGTAATGTTAACATTTCTCCCCATTTGTATGAGATCCCCAGTAATGTTAACATTACTCCCATAGCGTCTCAGATCTGAGAGTATTGGGGGAACTCGAGCGTTGTATCAGTGAGATGGAGGTAGAGATGCTGGGGAAAGACAATGTTGGCCTCCAGGCTAATTTAGCTGAATTACGTAGGGACCTGGGCAGTTTTTTCCAGGTTAAAGCCAAGGGAGCACTTGTAAGAGCTAGGTTCTCCATGCTGAAGGAGATTGATGCTCCCAACTCCTCCTTCTTTGGTCGTAGATAGAGGAGGAAGGGAAGCGCTACTAAGGTACACAATAGTACATTATGGTAGACAGAAGGTGCTCTTTGGTAAAAGGGGTAAATTACTCATCAAAAACAAAGGAGGACCAAGGCGCTCTTCATATGATTCATTAAAATGCCTTTATTTGTATGGCATGTTCAATAGGAACAACGTTTTTAAAAACTGACTCATTTCGGCCCCATGGACTTCGTCAGGGAGGACAAAAAAAGAGTAATACAAGGTCCTCTTTTGAACAGCTTAGCCTTAATTAATTAGCCCTAATTGGAAGAGGGAGTGGTTACAAAATTGATTGGACACACCTAGTAAGCAATACTATGCACATTAATAGGTGAAATACTGTAACTATGTTATCATAAAAATACAACTCAAAGCTAGAAGTATCAGAACACTTAGAAAGGTAGTTCTAACCTTAAATATGACTGGGAGAAGTGAAGTATCAGAACACTTAGAAAGGTAGTTCTAACCTTAAATATGACTGGGAGAAGTGAAGTATCAGAACACTTAGAAAGGTAGTTCTAACCTTAAATATGACTGGGAGAAGTGAAGTATCAGAACACTTAGAAAGGTAGTTCTAACCTTAAATATGACTGGGAGAAGTGAAGTATCAGAACACTTAGAAAGGTAGTTCTAACCTTAAATATGACTGGGAGAAGTGAAGTATCAGAACACTTAGAAAGGTAGTTCTAACCTTAAATATGACTGGGAGAAGTGAAGTATCAGAACACTTAGAAAGGTAGTTCTAACCTTAAATATGACTGGGAGAAGTGAAGTATCAGAACACTTAGAAAGGTAGTTCTAACCTTAAATATGACTGGGAGAAGTGTCAAGAATAAGAAAGCAACATATTCCATAGTACACTAGAACACAGCAAAACATGAACAACAGTCTAACCGCAAAGGTTGTTTGCACACATCAATCTTTAGGAAGCCTACAGAAGGGAATACCATTCTGAGGGCAGACAGCTTCCACTCCAAAAGGCTAAAAGAGAATATTCCATATGGCCAATTCCAAAGAGTCCGCAGAATTTGCGATCAGGAAACAGACTACAGTGTCAAATCTGCTGAATTGGAGAATCGCTTCTTGAATCGGGGCTACAGTATTCAGGTCCTGAAAGATGCCGGTATCAGGGCTGGATTACTTGACAGAGAGAATTTGCTCGCAGACCTGCAACGCAAGCTGGTGGACTTTTTCTGGTCTGGCCATCAATGGCTGAGGGCAGCAGTGTTGTACATGACCGTCCACGAAGGAGGACAGGGCCTGGTGGAACCGGAGAGCAGGATGGCAGCTTTCCGACTAAAGCGGTGCAGAGACTGCTGTATTATACTGATGTCGGCTGGAGGGAACCAGCACGTGCGCTGCTGAGGAGAGCTGGCGGATTAGGGTTGGACCGGCAGCTGTTCTTCATGATGCTGGAGAGGCTGAGGAGAGCTGGTGGATTAGGGTTGGACCGGCAGCTGTTCTTCATGAGGCTGGGGAGAGCTGGTGGATTAGGGTTGGACCGGCAGCTGTTCATCATGAGGCTGGAGAAGCTGAGGAGAGCTGGCGGATTAGGGTTGGACCGGCAGCTGTTCTTCATGAGGCTGGAGAGGCTGAGGAGAGCTGGTGGATTAGGGTTGGACCGGCAGCTGTTCATCATGAGGCTGGAGAGGCTGAGGAGACCTGGTGGATTAGGGTTGGACCGGCAGCTGTTCATCATGAGGCTGGAGAGGCTGAGTAGAGCTGGCGGATTAGGGTTGGACCGGCAGCTGTTCATCATGAGGCTGGAGAGGCTGAGGAGAGCTGGTGGATTAGGGTTGGACTGGCAGCTGTTCTTCATGAGGCTGGAGAGGCTGAGGAGAGCTGGTGGATTAGGGTTGGACCGGCAGCTGTTCTTCATGAGGCTGGGGAGAGCTGGTGGATTAGGGTTGGACCGGCAGCTGTTCTTCATGATGCTGGAGAGGCTGAGGAGAGCTGGTGGATTAGGGTTGGACCGGCAGCTGTTCTTCATGAGGCTGGGGAGAGCTGGTGGATTAGGGTTGGACCGGCAGCTGTTCATCATGAGGCTGGAGAAGCTGAGTAGAGCTGGTGGATTAGGGTTGGACCGGCAGCTGTTCATCATGAGGCTGAGGAGAGCTGGCGGATTAGGGTTGGACATGCAGCTGTTCTTCATGAGGCTGGAGAGGCTGAGGAGAGCTGGTGGATTAGGGTTGGACCGGCAGCTGTTCCTCATGAAGCTGGAGATGCTGAGGAGAGCTGGTGGATTAGGGTTGGACCGGCAGCTGTTCATCATGAGGCTGGAGAGGCTGAGTAGAGCTGGTGGATTAGGGTTGGACCGGCAGCTGTTCATCATGAGGCTGGAGAGGCCGAGGAGAGCTGGTGGATTAGGGTTGGACTGGCAGCTGTTCTTCATGAGGCTGGAGAGGCTGAGGAGAGCTGGTGGATTAGGGTTGGACCGGCAGCTGTTCTTCATGAGGCTGGGGAGAGCTGGTGGATTAGGGTTGGACCGGCAGCTGTTCATCATGAGGCTGGAGAAGCTGAGTAGAGCTGGTGGATTAGGGTTGGACCGGCAGCTGTTCATCATGAGGCTGAGGAGAGCTGGCGGATTAGGGTTGGACCGGCAGCTGTTCTTCATGAGGCTGGAGAGGCTGAGGAGAGCTGGTGGATAAGGGTTGGACCGGCAGCTGTTCTTCATGAGGCTGGAGAGGCTGAGGAGAGCTGGTGGATTAGGGTTGGACCGGCAGCTGTTCCTCATGAGGCTGAGTACAGCAGGTCTCTCTGATTTTTACTCTGCATTGCTGAGGGCCTGGCAGCTGCTAAGGCCCACACGAGAAGGGGGTGTGGAGCCTGGGCTGTGGGTGTGGGTGTAGGAGGAGCCTATCTTCCAAAACCCAGCCATCCTTTTGAGATCGGTACAGTCGGCCACCCTGCAGAGGCAACTGATGGCAGCGGGTTTACTAAGGCTGGGTGACCTGAGACTGCTGGGAGAGGAGGGGTGGAAAACCCCGGAAGTCCTGGTACAACAAACAGGAATAATATCTCTTAGGCTGCTGGGGAGATTCCTGGAGGAGGTCCAGGAGGCACTGTCTGAGGGGGGTATTTGAGCGGCTAAAGGGGGAGGGGCCACCAATGTTTCCGCCACTGCAGGTGACGGTAGAGACTGGGGACTGGCAAGGGGGTCTGGAGGACTTGTTAGATTTTAACACTCAGAGCCTGGGGGTGGGAGGTAAAAGCCCTCTACAACCTCTGCATTAAGGTAAGGAACATTAGGAGCCTAACAGGCATAGCAGTGGCAGGGTGTATGTGGGGTGGAGAGTATGGATGGTTTTAGATGGATGGGGGTCAACAAACCCCCAGTACCAAGGTCAGGGGACCTCCAGTGAAGGGTTGTACATGGAGCCCTGGCCACTAACAGCTGGTTGGCATGGGTTGAACCGGGAGTCGGGCAGGGGTGTCCTTTCTGTGTTATGAGAGAAACTGCGATTCATGTGTTTTCTGTGTGCACCAGGTTAATGCCATTAATGTCTCTGTTGGAATGTCTGTGTGAGAGGTTGGGGGTGGAGTTTACTGTTGGGGATTTTCTTTAAGGGGTGGTGGTGAGGTTTTAATGAAATGAGAACGTTTCATTAAAGAAAGACAAAGAGTCTCTCTCTCTCTCTCATATTACTGCAATATGTTCTGCATATGAATGAACCTGTGTGAGGAGGAGGTCACCGTGTCTTGTTTTTAATCTGATCTGTCAGTCTGGCATCCAGTTCAACCCAAAGATTTTCTTGCTGTGGTCAGAGGCGACTTTGATTTCCTTTCACCAATCTCTACCCACATCCCCAAAGTGAGGCACTTTAGTTAAGAGGAATGTCTGTCATTTTCAACGACAACAACAACAAAAATATATATATGTCTGAAAATTGACTTTGAGTTAAAATTGGAGAAATAAATAAAGTAATGTCATTCCTTCTGTTCCGCGGCACAGAGCTTTGAGATTCCTCAAAATCAATACTACAAGACAAAATAAGCACTCCTAGCACATCGTTGTTTGCCTGTGTGCCTCTTACTGAGACAGACTGTACAGTATTCAGAACCATTACAGAGGTATGTTGAGCCATTTATAACAGAACTACAACTTCCTGGCCTTCGTGCTTCAAGTGGACTGAAATATGAGCTGGTACTCCTTTTTGGGCAGCGGAACTCCTTGTATTTAGTTGCTGATGGTCATCAATATTCTAAAAGAGGTACAGGTACTACAGTAGTGGAACATTAGAGTCTGTGATACTCTGTATGGTGAGCAGGTACTCCAGTAGTGGGACATTAGATAGAACTGCCAAAGGGGGCGGTGTTGCAATCTACTGCAAAGATAGCCTGCAGAGTTCTGTCCTACTATCCAGGTCTGTACCCAAACAATTTGAACTTCTACTTTTAAAAATCCACCTCTCTAAAAACAAGTCTCTCACCGTTGCCGCCTGCTATAGACCACCCTCTGCCCCCAGCTGTGCTCTGGACACCATATGTGAACTGATTGCCCCCCATCTATCTTCAGAGTTCGTGCTGCTAGGCGACCTAAACTGGAACATGCTTAACACCCCAGCCATCCTACAATCTAAACTTGATGCCCTCAATCTCACACAAATTATCAATGAACCTACCAGGTACCTCCCCAAAGCCTTAAACACGGGCACCCTCATAGATATCATCCTAACCAACTTCCCCTCTAAATACACCTCTGCTGTCTTCAACCAAGATCTCAGCGATCACTACCTCATTGCCTGCATCCGTAATGGGTCATCGGTCAAACGACCTCCACTCATCACTGTAAAACGCTCCCTGAAACACTTCTGCGAGCAGGCCTTTCTAATCGACCTGGCCGGGGTATCCTGGAAGGATATTGATCTCATCCCGTCAGTAGAGGATGCCTGGATATTTTTTTTAAATGCCTTCCTAGCCATCTTAAATAAACATGCCCCATTCAAGAAATTTAGAACCAGGAACAGATATAGCCCTTGGTTCTCCCCAGACCTGACTGCCCTTAACCAACACAAAAACATCCTATGGCGTTCTGCATTAGCATCGAACAGCCCCCGTGATATGCAGCTGTTCAGGGAAGCTAGAAACCATTATACACAGGCAGTTAGAAAAGCCAAGGCTAGCTTTTTCAAGCAGAAATTTGCTTCCTGCAACACTAACTCAAAAAAGTTCTGGGACACTGTAAAGTCCATGGAGAATAAGAACACCTCCTCCCAGCTGCCCACTGCACTGAAGATAGGAAACACTGTCACCACTGATAAATCCACCATAATTGAGAATTTCAATAAGCATTTTTCTACGGCTGGCCATGCTTTCCACCTGGCTACTCCTACCCCGGACAACAGCACTGCACCCCCAACAGCAACTCGCCCAAGCCTTCCCCATTTCTCCTTCTCCCAAATCCATTCAGCTGATGTTCTGAAAGAGCTGCAAAATCTGGACCCCTACAAATCAGCCGGGCTAGACAATCTGGACCCTTTCTTTCTAAAATTATCTGCCGAAATTGTTGCCACCCCTATTACTAGCCTGTTCAACCTCTCTTTCGTGTCTTCTGAGATTCCCAAAGATTGGAAAGCAGCTGCGGTCATCCCCCTCTTCAAAGGGGGGGACACTCTTGACCCAAACTGCTACAGACCTATATCTATCCTACCGTGCCTTTCTAAGGTCTTCGAAAGCCAAGTCAACAAACAGATTACCGACCATTTCGAATCTCACCATACCTTCTCTGCTATGCAATCTGGTTTCAGAGCTGGTCATGGGTGCACCTCAGCCACGCTCAAGGTCCTAAACGATATCTTAACCGCCATCGATAAGAAACATTACTGTGCAGCCGTATTCATTGATCTGGCCAAGGCTTTCGACTCTGTCAATCACCATATCCTCATCGGCAGACTCGACAGCCTTGGTTTCTCAAATGATTGCCTCGCCTGGTTCACCAACTACTTCTCTGATAGAGTTCAGTGTGTCAAATCGGAGGGTCTGCTGTCCGGACCTCTGGCAGTCTCTATGGGGGTGCCACAGGGTTCAATTCTTGGACCGACTCTCTTCTCTGTATACATCAATGAGGTCGCTCTTGCTGCTGGTGAGTCCCTGATCCACCTCTACGCAGACGACACCATTCTGTATACTTCCGGCCCTTCTTTGGACACTGTGCTAACAACCCTCCAGGCAAGCTTCAATGCCATCCAACTCTCCTTCCGTGGCCTCCAATTGCTCTTAAATACAAGTAAAACTAAATGCATGCTCTTCAACCGATCGCTACCTGCACCTACCCGCCTGTCCAACATCACTACTCTGGATGGCTCTGACTTAGAATACGTGGACAACTACAAATACTTAGGTGTCTGGTTAGACTGTAAACTCTCCTTCCAGACCCATATCAAACATCTCCAATCCAAAGTTAAATCTAGAATTGGCTTCCTATTTCGCAACAAAGCATCCTTCACTCATGCTGCCAAACATACCCTTGTAAAACTGACCATCCTACCAATCCTCGACTTTGGCGATGTCATTTACAAAATAGCCTCCAATACCCTACTCAACAAATTGGATGCAGTCTATCACAGTGCAATCCGTTTTATCACCAAAGCCCCATATACTACCCACCATTGCGACCTGTACGCTCTCGTTGGCTGGCCCTCGCTTCATACTCGTCGCCAAACCCACTGGCTCCATGTCATCTACAAGACCCTGCTAGGTAAAGTCCCCCCTTATCTCAGCTCGCTGGTCACCATAGCATCTCCCACCTGTAGCACACGCTCCAGCAGGTATATCTCTCTAGTCACCCCCAAAACCAATTCTTTCTTTGGCCGCCTCTCCTTCCAGTTCTCTGCTGCCAATGACTGGAACGAACTACAAAAATCTCTGAAACTGGAAACACTTATCTCCCTCACTAGCTTTAAGCACCAACTGTCAGAGCAGCTCACAGATTACTGCACCTGTACATAGCCCACCTATAATTTAGCCCAAACAACTACCTCTTTCCCAACTGTATTTAATTTTTATTTATTTATTTATTTTGCTCCTTTGCACCCCATTATTTTTATTTCTACTTTGCACATTCTTCCATTGCAAAACTACCATTCCAGTATTTTACTTGCTATATTGTATTTACTTTGCCATCATGGCCTTTTTTGCCTTTACCTCCCTTCTCACCTCATTTGCTCACATTGTATATAGACTTGTTTATACTGCATTATTGACTGTATGTTTGTTTTTACTCCATGTGTAACTCTGTGTCGTTTTATCTGTCGAACTGCTTTGCTTTATCTTGGCCAGGTCGCAATTGTAAATGAGAACTTGTTCTCAACTTGCCTACCTGGTTAAATAAAGGTAAAATAAAAAAATAAATTAAAAATTAGTCTGTGATACTCTGTACGGTGAGCAGGTACTCCAGTAGTGGGACATTAGAGTCTGTGATACTCTGTACGGTGAGCAGGTACTCCAGTAGAGGTACATTAGAGTCTGTGATACACATTAAACCCAGGGTCACGGTCAGTAGTCAACAGACACATTAAACCCAGGGCCCTGGTCAGTAGTCAACAGACACATTAAACCCAGGGCCACGGTCAGTAGTCAACAGACACATTAAACACAGGGTCACGGTCAGTAGTCAACAGACACATTAAACCCAGGGTCACGGTCAGTAGTCAACAGACACAATAAACCCAGGGCCACGGTCAGTAGTCAACAGACACATTAAACCCAGGGCCACGGTCAGTGGTCAAACAGACACATTAAACCCAGGGTCACGGTCAGTAGTCAAACATACACATTAAACCCAGGGTCACTGTTGGTAGTCAACAGACACATTAAACCCAGGTCCAAGGTCAGTAGTCAACAGACACATTAAACCCAGGGCCCTGGTCAGTAGTCAACAGACACATTAAACCCAGGGCCACGGTCAGTAGTCAACAGACACATTAAACCCAGGGTCACGGTCAGTAGTCAACAGACACATTAAACACAGGGCCACGGTCAATAGTCAACAGACACATTAAACCCAGGGCCACGGTCAGTAGTCAACAGACACATTAAACCCAGGGTCACGGTCAGTAGTCAACAGACACATTAAACCCCGGGTCACAGTCAGTAGTCAACAGACACATTAAACCCAGGGCCCCGGTCAGTAGTCAACAGACACATTAAACCCAGGGCCACGGGTGAATAGTGATTATTTGACACTGATCAGAGAACCAGGAGGACTTTCACATACACTTAGGGTGGAGTCATTAAAACTCGTTTTTCAACGACTCTACAAACTACAGTTTTGGCAAGTCAGTTACGACATCTACTTTGTGCATGACACAAGTCATTTTTCCAACAATTGTTTACATTATTTCACTTATAATTCACTGTATCGCAATTCCAGTGGGTCAGAAGTTTACGGACACTAAGTTGACTGTGCCTTCAAACAGCATAGAAAATTTCAGAAGATTATGTCATGGCTTTAGAAGCTTTTGAAGGTGTACCTGTGGATGTATTTCAAGGCCTACATTCAAACTCAGTGCCACTTTGCTTGACATCATGGGAAAATCAAAAGAAATCAGCCAATACTTCAGAAAACAAATTGTAGACCTCCACAAGTCTGGTTCATCCTTGGAAGCAATTTCCAAACTCCAAACTCCTGAAGGTACCAAGTTTATCTGTGCAAACAACAGTACTCAAGTATAAACACCATGGGACCACACAGCCTTCATACCACTCAGGAAGGAGACACATTCTGTCTCCTAGAGATGAACGTACTTTGTGTGAAAAGTGCAAATCAATCCCAGAACAACAGCAAAGGACCTTCTGAAGATGCTGGAGGAAACAGGTACAAAAGTATTTGTATCCACAGTAAAACGAGTCCTATATCGACATAACCTGAAAGGCAGCTCAGCAAGGAAGAAGCCACTGCTCCAAAACTGCCATAAAAAACCTAGACTACGGTTTTCAACTGCACATGGGGACGAAGATCATACTTTTTGGAGAAATTTCCTCTGGTCTGATGAAACAAAACGATGTTTGGAGGAAAAAGGGGGAGGCTTGCAAGCCGAAGAACACCATCCCAACAGTGAAGCACGGGGGTGGCAGCATCATGTTGTGAGGGTGCTTTGCTGCAGGAGGGACTGGTGCATTTCACAAAAGAGATGCCATCATGAGGATGGACAATTATGTGGATATATTGAAGCAACATCTCAAGACATCAGTCAGGAAGTTAAAGCTTGGTCGCAAATGGGTCTTCCAAATGGACAATGACCCCAAGCATACTTCCAAAGTTGTGGCAAAATGGCTTAAAGACAACAAAGTCAAGGTATTGGAGTGGCCATCACAAAGCCCTGACCTCAATCCTATAGAAAATTTGTGGGCAGAACTGAAAAAGCGTGCGCGAGCAAGGAGGCCAACAAACCTGACTCAGTTACACCAGCTCTGTCAGGAGGAATGGGCCAAAATTCACCCAACTTATTGTGGGAAGCTTATGGAAGGCTACCCAAAACTTTTGACCCAAGTTAAACTATTTAATGGCAATGCTACCAAATACTAATTGAGCATATGTAAACTTCTGACCCACTGGGAATGTGATGAAATAAATAAAAGCTGAAATAAATCATTATCTCTGCTATTATACTGACATTTCACATTCTTGAAATAAAGTGGTGATCCTAACTGACCTAAGACAGGGAATTTTAACTAGGATAAAATGTCAGGAATTGTGAAAAACTGAGATTAAATGTATTTAGCTAAAGTGTATGTAAACTTCCGACTAATTAATGTGTACAGTACGGATGCATCCAAAATGGAAACCTATTCCCTATGTAGTGCACTACCTTTGACCAGAGCCCTATGGGGTAGTGCACTACATAGGGAATTGGCTGCCTAATAAATGTCATAATGTCATATAAGTTCATTCCAAGTTCATAAAATAATAGAATCCTTCCCAAATAAAAATGAGATTTAATTGAAGGGTTATGTATGAAAGTTACCAGCTCAATATGTAGGCTTGGAAAGGCAGAATTATCCCTCACACTGTTCTCTTAAAGAGATGGCCCTCGCTCCGTTTTCGTGATTTGATCTTCAGCATCTGTCTGACTCCTGAAAGTGACGTTCCAGAAGCATACAAATGCAGACCTCTTCAGATAGTGCAGTAAAGGATGGAGAAATCTCTTGTTTATCCACATCATATTAAAAGGAGAAAACAATTACCCCACGCTGCTCTCAAAACCCTTGAAGCCCACTCTGGCAAGACCTTCATAGAGGGAGGAGAGACGATTTCATTAGATTTCCACTTCAATCTCTATATGCTCATACTGAAGCATACTAAGCCCAGGGGAAAATGGACAGCCTTATGAGAATCGATACTTTGATTTAGGTGATAAAACGCGGACTAAATTAAGTCTCTCTTCAACCATTTTTAAAAGGTCAAACTCATCGAATATCAATGAGAACACAAGACCTGCAACAAGATCAATAATTTGAAAGTAAATGTTTTGCCAAACTATGTTTGCAGGTTTTCATACAATGTGGTCAAACTGGATCGACAAAACATGGTTACTCATAATAAATCACAATCCGATCCAATCCAATCACAATCCAATCACAATCCAATCACAATCCAATCCAATCCCAATCCAATCCAATCCCAATCCAATCCCAATCCAATCCAATCCAATCCAATCCAATCCAATCCAATCACAATCCAATCCAATCCCAATCCCAATCCCAATCCAATCCAATCCAATGTTATTTGTTGCTTGGTAAACAAAGTGTGACCCGTTTACTTTCGGGCCCTACCCAACAATGCAGAGAGAAGAAAAAGAAGAATATAGAAAAGTAATCAATATAAAATGAGTAACGATAACTTGACTTCAGAAAGTATTCATACAACCTGACTTAATCGACATTTTCAATTCAAAATGGATAAAAACATGTTTTTTTTAACCCATCGACACACACTGACCCCATAATGGCAATGTGAAAACAAGTTTTTATACATTTTTGCAAATTGATTGAAAATGAAATGTAAAATATCTCATTTACATACGGGTAGGTATTCATACCGCTGAGTCAATACTTTGTAGATGCAGCTTTGGCAGCGATTACAGCTGTGAGTCCTTCTGGGTAAATCTCTAAGAGCTTTCCGCACCTAGATTGCGCAACATTTGCCAATTATTATTTTCAAAATTCTTCAAGCTCCGTCAAATGGGTTGTTGATCATTGCTAGACATCCATTTTCTGATCTTGCCATAGATTTCTGACAAAACTGTATGAATATATAGGTAGGGGTAAAGTGACGAGGCAACAGGAGAGGTAATAAACGGTAACAGAAGCGTTTGTGATGAGTCAAAAGAGTTAGTTCAAGTGGAGGGAGGGGGGAGGGGGGGGTCAATGCAGATAGTTAAAAAGTTAATAACCAATAGCTACCTGGACTAACTGTTTCAGCAGGCTAATGGCTTAGGGGGGTAGGAGTTGTTAAAGATCCTGTTGGTCCCAGACTTGGTGCTGTCGGTACCGCTAGCCGTGCGCTAGCAGAGAGAACAGTCTATGACTTGGGTGGCTGGAGTCTTTGACAGTTTTTATGGCCTTCCGCCTGGTATATGACACCGCCTGGTATAGAGGTCCTGTATGGCAGAGAGCTCAGTCCCTGTGATGTACTGGATTGTATGCACTACTCTCCGTAGTGCCTTGTAGTCGGATGCTAAGCAGTAGCCATACCAAGTGGTGATGCAGCCAGTCAATATGCTCTCAATGGTGCAGCTGTAGAACCTTTTTGAGGATCTGAGGGCCCCATGCCAAATCTTTTTAGCCTCCTGCGGGGGAAGAGGCGTTGTCGTTCCTTCACAACTGTGTTGATGTGTGTGGACCACGATCATTTCTTAGTGAGGTTGACACTGAGGGTCTTGAAGCTCTCAACCCGCTCCACTACAGGCCGTAGACGTGGATGTCGCTGCGCTCGGCTTTCCCTTTCCAGTAGTCGACGATCAGCTACTTTGTATTGCTGACGTCGACGAGAAGTTGTTGTCCTGGCACCACACCTTCTAAATAAATGCACACATTCATCATTAGCGTATTCAAGGCCACGCATTTAAACCTTTCATTGAGATTGCCAAAAGTGTGATTGATATGGCCTGGCTTCATTCTAGAATGATTGATACCTATTAGGAAGATGTAAGTGATTTGTGGGTAAATAAGACCATTCAATCAGATTGAATCATTTGTTGGAGAGAAGGTAGAGGCTGTTCTGGACTTAATGTACTGAATGACTGAGCTGTCTGTGTACCCATTAACAGCAATGTCTTGAATTCTGGGCACATTTCCTATTCGCCTTCATAAACACACTGCAAAAAGTGAAATCTATGCTTGCCTATACATCTTATATTGTGATAATTCACTTCAAGATTTGTTTGGAAAATATCTTGAAATAATAAATGACTTGTATTTAACTTTTGTTTGTGCCAATAGCTATAGATAATTTAGCATGGTATAACAAAATTTAAAAAGTGAATTATCACATAATATGAGACATTTGACTCACTTAGATTTCCCTTTTTTCAGTGTGGGGAAATGTAAATAAATACTTAATAGAGATAAGTAGTAGTAGTAGCAATATCATCAGCAGGAGTAGTAGTAGTACCAGTATTAGTAGCTGTAGTAGTAGTAGTAGTACCAGTATTAGTAGCTGTAGTAGTAGTAGTAGTAGCAATATCATCAGCAGGAGTAGTAGTAGTACCAGTATTAGTAGCTGTAGTAGTAGTAGTAGTAGTAGTAGCAATATCATCAGCAGGAGTAGTAGTAGTACCAGTATTAGTAGCTGTAGTAGTAGTAGCAATATCATCAGCAGGAGTAGTAGTAGTACCAGTATTAGTAGCTGTAGTAGTAGTAGCAATATCATCAGCAGGAGTAGTAGTAGTACCAGTATTAGTAGCTGTAGTAGTAGTAGCAATATCATCAGCAGGAGTAGTAGTAGTACCAGTATTAGTAGCTGTAGTAGTAGTAGCAATATCATCAGCAGGAGTAGTAGTAGTACCAGTATTAGTAGCTGTAGTAGTAGTAGCAATATCATCAGCAGGAGTAGTAGTAGTACCAGTATTAGTAGCTGTAGTAGTAGTAGCAATATCATCAGCAGGAGTAGTATTAGTAGCTGTAGTAGTACTAGTAGCAATATCATCAGCAGGAGTAGTAGTAGTAGTAGTAGTAGTAGTAGCAGTAGTAGTAGTAGTAGTAGTAGTAGTAGTAGTAGTAGTAGTAGTAGTAGTAGTAGTAGTAGTAGTAGTAGTAGTAGTAGTAGTAGTAGTAGCAGCATCATCAGTAGTAGTATTAGCAGCATTAGTAGTAGCAGTAGTAGTAGTAGTAGCAGTAGTAGTAGTAGTAGCAGCATTAGTAGTAGCAGTATCATCAGTAGTAGTAGTAGTAGTAGTAGCAGTAGTAGTAGTAGTAGCAGCATTAGTAGTAGCAGTATCATCAGTAGTAGCAGTAGTAGCAGCAGCATTAGTAGTAGTAGTAGTAGTAGTAGTATCATCAGTAGTAGTAGTAATAGTAGTAGCATCAGCATTAGTAGTAGTAGTAGTAGTAGTAGTATCATCAGTAGTAGTAGTAATAGTAGTAGCATCAGCATTAGTAGTAAAAGTATCAGTAGTAGTAGTAGCAGTAGTAGCAGCAGCATTAGTAGTAGCAGTATCATCAGTAGTAATAGTAGTAGTAGTAGCAGCAGCATTAGTAGTAGTAGTAGCAGTATCATCAGTAGTAATAGTAGTAGTAGTAGCAGCAGCATTAGTAGTAGTAGTAGTAGTAGTAGTAGTAGTAGTATCATCAGTAGTAGTAGTAATAGTAGTAGCATCAGCATCAGTAGTAGCAGTATCATCAGTAGTAGTAGCAGTATCATCAGCAGTAGTAGTAGTAGTAGCAGCAGAAGCATCAGTAGTAGCAGTATCGTCAGTAGCAGTAGCAGAATTAGTAGCAGTATCATCATTAGTAGTAGCAGTTGTAGTAGTAGCAGTAGTAGTAGCAGCAACATCAGTAGTAGTATCAGTAGTAGTAGCAGTAGTAGTGTCAGTAGTATTATTAGTAGTACTAGTAGTAGTAGCAGCTGTAGTAGTATCAGTAATAGTAGTAGTATTAGTAGTAGTAGTGTCAGTATTATCATTAGTAGCAGCTGCAGCAGAAGTAGTACAAGTAACATTAGTAGTAGTAGTTGTAGTATCAGTATCAGTGGTATCAGTAGTAAAAGTAGCAGTAGTAGCAGCAGCAGTAGTAGTAGTAGTAGCAGTAGTAGTTGCAATAGTATCAGTAGTAGTAGTGGTAGCAGCAGTAGTAGTATCAGTAGTAGTAGTCGTAGTACAAGTCGAAGTAGTATCTGAACTTGTAGTATCAGTAGTAGTAGTAGTATTAGTACAATTATCATTGGTAGTAGTAGTAGTAGTAGTAGTAGTAGTAGTAGTAGCAGTAGTAGTCGTATCAGTAATAGTAGTACTACAAGTATCATTAGTAGCATAAGTAGTATCTGTAGTGGTAGTAGTATCAGCAGTAGTATTAGTAGCAGTAGTATTAGTAGTAGTAATGATGTTGTTGGTATGTTTTTGTCGTAGTATCCCAGTCACAGTTGAATGATGATGTGACCATGAAGCAGTATATCGAAGAAGAGGGACACTTTAAACTGCTTCACTCAACAACATTATTCTGGGGACGATGGCAACCTTTGACCACACAATTATCTGCCCATTCTACTCAGTTGCACCTATGGTATGCAAGCAAGCACACAGACGTTACCCAGCCAGGGCGGTCAAGGTGCTTATTGTGGGCCATTATCTGTTGATGATGTCTCATTTCTCATTTCTTACTCCAATATTTTTAAAGAGCATTCAGCACGGGACACAATTACCAGTACATTGTGGGCCACATTGTGTCCCAGTGAAATGGTCAGTACATTGTGTCCCAGTGAAATGGTCAGTACATTGTGTCCCAGTGAAATGGTCAGTACATTGTGTCCCAGTGAAATGGTCAGTACATTGTGTCCCAGTGAAATGGTCAGTACATTGTGTCCCAGTGAAATGGTCAGTACATTGTGTCCCAGTGAAATGGTCAGTACATTGTGTCCCAGTGAAATGGTCAGTACATTGTGTCCCAGTGAAATGGTCAGTACATTGTGTCCCAGTGAAATGGTCAGTACATTGTGTCCCAGTGAAATGGTCAGTACATTGTGTCCCAGTGAAATGGTCAGTACATTGTGTCCCAGTGAAATGGTCAGTACATTGTGTCCCAGTGAAATGGTCAGTACATTGTGTCCCAGTGAAATGGTCAGTACATTGTGTCCCAGTGAAATGGTCAGTACATTGTGTCCCAGTGAAATGGTCAGTACATTGTGTCCCAGTGAAATGGGTCTCACCATCATACTGGTCCCTCCTCAGGGAGTGTCAGGACCAGTATCAGTTAAAAGGGTAACAGTGTTGAACATCGACTGAACACTACTAGCGCACCGCTAACTATTTCACCAACGTTTCAGAGACCTGCGAGTTTGCAACGGCTCCAAGAAAGCAGGGGCCCTTGGAGGAGTCAGTATCTGCCATTGGCGTGTTTTCATGGAAACCAGTTTCAGAAACCAGAAACCTGTTCCAACTGGCCCACCTGGTTAAATAAAGGGCAACTAAAAAATACATTGAAAAGATGGATGCCAAGTGAAGCCTCGCTTCCCCCCCCCACAAAATAATGTTTTTAAAAATAATTTATCTTTCATCTCTTTGTGTTTCAGAATGTTCCTTAAATTCGCAAGAGGCTGAATCTATCTCACCGCAGACAGCATCCTGGTGAGCGAAACAGCACCACGCTGTCTCTGCATGTGTAGCCCATCTATCTGATGTTGTCTGGTCAAGAAGAGTTTGACATTGTTGCTGGCCACGTAGCAATGATAATTAAAAAATAACAACAGCCAATCAGCATTGAGCTAAACTAGTGAGCTTAACTGTGAATGGTCCTTGCACACCAAAAAAAAAAGTGTTAAGGGATTTGACTAAAGACCAATCACATCACATCACAATCCTTGACAGAAATACTTTAATTTCTGCATCTCGTTGTCCGGTGGCTGTGCCGGGTGGAGATTATAACATGGCCAAGTTGTTTGAATGTTCATAAATGACCAACACGGTCAAATAATAGGTCTGGGACAGGTAGCACGTACGGTGAACAGGTCAGGATTCCATAGCCGCAGGCAGAACAGTTGAAACTGGGGACAGCATGGAGTCATCATGCCAGGTAGTCCTGAGTCATGGTTCTAGGGCTCAGGTCCTCTGAGAGAGAGAGAGAAAGAAAGAGAGAAAGAGAGAATTAGCCATAACCCTATGTGTGACCACAGCAATTGTCATACCTTGTTCAATTGAATTGTTTTGTAATCAATATTATTGTATTTGATAGTGGTTACATTTCTCCAGCCCCACCACTCAGCTGTTTACCAAAACAGTGGCGAGGTGCCCCCGCTATGTTGTGGTTTGAACTGCAGTTTGCCCCTTTAGTAACCATATCAAGAACAGGACCATTGAACAGATTCCCAGACGCCAGATTGCACTTTCAATTGTTCAAATGAGTGACTGACATAAAAATACCAATAAATACATGTCCACATTACCGATGAAACATAACATTGATGGGGTAAACCTGATCTAAGAGCTGTTTAAATCCTAATCAACCCATCCAATGTTGTTCCGTTACAGGGGTAAACCTGATCTAAGAGCTGTTTAAATCCTAATCAACCCATCCAATGTTGTTCAGTTACAGGGGTAAACCTGATCTAAGAGCTGTTTAAATCCTAATCAACCCATCCAATGTTGTTCAGTTACAGGGGTAAACCTGATCTAAGAGCTGTTTAAATCCTAATCAACCCATCCAATGTTGTTCAGTTACAGGGGTAAACCTGATCTAAGAGCTGTTTAAATCCTAATCAACCCATCCAATGTTGTTCAGTTACAGGGGTAAACCTGCTCTAAAATCTGTTTGAGAGAAGGTTTAAATCCTAATCAACCCATCCAATGTTGTTCAGTTACAGGGGTAAACCTGCTCTAAAATCTGTTTGAGAGAAGGTTTAAATCCTAATCAACCCATCCGATGTTGTTCAGCTACAGTAGATCAATAAAGTTATGGTACTCTAGAAGGTGTTGAAGCTGTGTACGCTGCAAAACCTTACTAGTACCATAGGTCACATTCTGTATTTGTATTGCTCATTTGAATTTCATGTCTTTTTCAGCTTCAGACAAACGCTAAATATTTCCTTTAACGTATAATTTTTTTGGGGTTGGTATTAATTATTAAGAGGATTTAAGTCAACTTGATGTATTATTGTATAAGCATCAACGCCTCCTTGAATCAAATCCCACTGCGGTGGGTAGTGAATTTGTATGTAACAAAGAAATGCATTGTGCATCATGAATATCACTCATCCTGAATATTTTCTTGCAGATTGCAGGTCTCAATGGAGACGGAGGAAACGTAGTTGAGTTGGATATTGAACAAGGTCATTAAATCTCACAAGGCCTTGTTCAAGATACTCAGACTATAGATCTTTCAATCAAGGCCTTGTTCAAGATACTCAGACTATAGACCTTTCAATCAAGGCCTCATTCAAGATACTCAGACTATAGAACCTTCATCAAGGCCTTGTTCAAGATATCATATTCAGACTATAGACCTTTCAATCAAGGCCTTGTTCAAGATATTCAGACTATAGACCTTTCAATCAAGGCCTCATTCAAGATACTCAGACTATAGAACCTTCATCAAGGCCTTGTTCAAGATATCATATTCAGACTATAGATCTTCATCAAGGCCTCGTTCAAGATATCATATTCAGACTATAGACCTTCATCAAGGCCTTGTTCAAGATATCATATTCAGACTATAGACCTTCATCAAGGCCTCGTTCAAGATATCATATTCAGACTATAGATCTTTCATCCAGGCCTAGTTCAAGATATAGTGGTACTGAGGTTATAGTAGGTACCACTGAGGTTCTAGTAGGTACCACTGAGGTTCTAGTAGGTACCACTGAGGTTCTAGTAGGTACCACTGAGGTTCTAGTAGGTACCACTGAGGTTCTAGTAGGTACCACTGAGGTTCTAGTAGGTACCACTGAGGTTCTAGTAGGTACCACTGAGGTTCTAGTAGGTACCACTGAGGTTCTAGTAGGTACCACTGAGGTTCTAGTAGGTACCACTGAGGTTCTAGTAGGTACCACTGAGGTTCTAGTAGGTACCACTGAGGTTATAGTAGGTACCAGGTTATAGTAGGTACCAGGTTATAGTAGGTACCAGGTAATAGTAGGTACCACTGAGGTTATAGCTGGTAACAGGTTATAGTAGGTACCAGGTTATAGTAGGTACCACTGAGGTTATAGCTGGTAACAGGTTATAGTAGGTACCAGGCCTCAGTGTGTGCTGGTATTAGTGTGACAGTAGTGTCACTTCTCATGTGGAAACCCTAAATATCTTTAAATGTGATAGATGTGTTCTGTAATGCGAGAATGATTCATAATGTGTCAGATCCACAGAAGACATTTTATTGTCAGACCCAGCATCCCTGACATCAACAAGACACTGATTCTCCATGATCAAGAGCAAGTAAAAACACTTTTTTTTGATGGAAATGTGGCTACAATTACACCAAGCTAAACTGTATCTGCTGATTTGCATTTAACGTCACAGTCTCAAAAGCAGTTGCAAATGCAAATGTCCTGTACAAAATGTGCATTTGTAAATGTGAAATGTGGGTTGTGAAGGACACATTAAAACTGCTGCATGAGGAAGCTTCGCCTAATTAGAGAACGACAACTCAGACTGTTATATCAAAGTGCCCAATGTTGGCGTGAAAATATATACACGTTATTTGCGTTGAATACATTTTTCACTCTTGATATCAGTTTTGTTTTCATTCAAGTCCCTGATGCCTCTGTGTGTCTTGTTTTCATTCAAGTCCCTGATGCCTCTGTGTGTTTTGTTTTCATTCAAGTCCCTGATGCCTCTGTGTGTTTTGTTTTCATTCAAGTCCCTGATGCCTCTGTGTGTTTTGTTTTCATTCAAGTCCCTGATGCCTCTGTGTGTCTTGTTTTCATTCAAGTCCCTGATGCCTCTGTGTTTTGTTTTCATTCAAGTCCCTGATGCCTCTGTGTGTCTTGTTTTCATTCAAGTCCCTGATGCCTCTGTGTGTCTTGTTTTCATTCAAGTCCCTGATGCCTCTGTGTGTTTTGTTTTCATTCAAGTCCCTGATGCCTCTGTGTGTTTTGTTTTCATTCAAGTCCCTGATGCCTCTGTGTGTTTTGTTTTCATTCAAGTCCCTGATGCCTCTGTGTGTTTTGTTTTCATTCAAGTCCCTGATGCCTCTGTGTGTTTTGTTTTCATTCAAGTCCCTGATGCCTCTGTGTGTCTTGTTTTCATTCAAGTCCCTGATGCCTCTGTGTTTTGTTTTCATTCAAGTCCCTGATGCCTCTGTGTGTCTTGTTTTCATTCAAGTCCCTGATGCCTCTGTGTGTCTTGTTTTCATTCAAGTCCCTGATGCCTCTGTGTGTTTTGTTTTCATTCAAGTCCCTGATGCCTCTGTGTGTTTTGTTTTCATTCAAGTCCCTGATGCCTCTGTGTGTTTTGTTTTCATTCAAGTCCCTGATGCCTCTGTGTGTTTTGTTTTCATTCAAGTCCCTGATGCCTCTGTGTGTTTTGTTTTCATTCAAGTCCCTGATGCCTCTGTGTGTTTTGTTTTCATTCAAGTCCCTGATGCCTCTGTGTGTTTTGTTTTCATTCAAGTCCCTGATGCCTCTGTGTGTTTTGTTTTCATTCAAGTCCCTGATGCCTCTGTGTGTTTTGTTTTCATTCAAGTCCCTGATGCCTCTGTGTGTTTTGTTTTCATTCAAGTCCCTGATGCCTCTGTGTGTTTTGTTTTCATTCAAGTCCCTGATGCCTCTGTGTGTTTTGTTTTCATTCAAGTCCCTGATGCCTCTGTGTGTTTTGTTTTCATTCAAGTCCCTGATGCCTCTGTGTGTTTTGTTTTCATTCAAGTCCCTGATGCCTCTGTGTGTTTTGTTTTCATTCAAGTCCCTGATGCCTCTGTGTGTTTTGTTTTCATTCAAGTCCCTGATGCCTCTGTGTGTCTTGTTTTCATTCAAGTCCCTGATGCCTCTGTGTGTCTTGTTTTCATTCAAGTCCCTGATGCCTCTGTGTGTCTTGTTTTCATTCAAGTCCCTGATGCCTCTGTGTGTTTTGTTTTCATTCAAGTCTCTGATGCCTCTGTGTGTTTTGTTTTCATTCAAGTCCCTGATGCCTCTGTGTGTTTTGTTTTCATTCAAGTCCCTGATGCCTCTGTGTGTTTTGTTTTCATTCAAGTCCCTGATGCCTCTGTGTGTTTTGTTTTCATTCAAGTCCCTGATGCCTCTGTGTGTTTTGTTTTCATTCAAGTCCCTGATGCCTCTGTGTGTTTTGTTTTTTGCTGGCTGATGATATTTTACATTCTACAGGATGTGCTTTGAAATGGATTGAATTGGGGCCAACATTTCCTTCTAAATCAATATTAGAAAAAAACTGTTTGGAATAAAAGTGTTCACCCCCAAAAAATACGAAAAAAAAATAAACATTTGAAACATTGATATGATCAGGACAGCATGTGTTACTGTGTTTCCCAGATGAAGATGTGTTGGTGATAAATCCAGTCACTCTCATCATATGTTACTGTGTTTCCCAGATGAAGATGTGTTCCAGTCACTCTCAGCATATGTTACTGTGTTTCCCAGATGAAGATGTGTTGGTAATAAATCCAGTCACTCTCATCATATGTTACTGTGTTTCCCAGATGAAGATGTGTTGGTGATAAATCCAGTCACTCTCATCATATGTTACTGTGTTTCCCAGATGAAGATGTGTTGGTGATAAATCCAGTCACTCTCATCATATGTTACTGTGTTTCCCAGATGAAGATGTGTTGGTGATAAATCCAGTCACTCTCACCATATGTTACTGTGTTTCCCAGATGAAGATGTGTTGGTAATAATTCCAGTCACTCTCAGATGTCCAGTCTTGGAGCTAATTCCAGTCACTCCACTATCAGATGTCCAGTCTCAGAGCTAATTCCAGTCACTCCACTATCAGATGTCCAGTCTCAGAGCTAATTCCAGTCACTCCACTATCAGATGACCAGTCTCAGAGCTAATTCCAGTCACTCCACTCTCAGATGTCCAGTCTCGGAGCTAATTCCACTCACTCTCAGATGTCCAGTCTCAGAGCTAATTCCAGTCACTCCACTCTCAGACGTCCAGTCTCGAAGCTAATTCCAGTCACTCTCAGACATTCAGTCTCGGAGCTAATTCCAGTCACTCTCAGACGTCCAGTCTCAGAGCTAATTCCAGTCACTCCACTCTCAGACGTCCAGTCTCGAAGCTAATTCCAGTCACTCTCAGATGTCCGGTCTTGGAGCCAATTACAGTCACTCTCTTACGTCCAGTCTCAGAGCTAATTCCAGTCACTCCACTATCAGATGTCCAGTCTCGAAGCTAATTCCAGTCACTCTCAGACATTCAGTATCGGAGCTAATTCCAGTCACTCTCAGACGTCCAGTCTCAGAGCTAATTCCAGTCACTCCACTCTCAGATGTCCAGTCTCGGAGCTAATTCCAGTCAATCTCAGACATTCAGTCTCAGAGCTAATTCCAGTCACTCCACTCTCAGAAGTCCAGTCTCAGAGCCAATTCCAGTCACTCTCAGATGTCCAGTCTCGGAGCAAATTCCAGTCAATCTCAGACATTCAGTCTCAGAGCTAATTCCAGTCACTCCACTCTCAGATGTCCAGTCTCGGAGCTTATTCCAGTCAATCTCAGACATTCAGTCTTGAAGCTAATTCCAGTCATTCTCAGACGTCCAGTCTCAAGTACATTAGAGTGTCTAGTCTGAGAAACAGACTCAATGCTGGCCTTCTAGGCAGAGTTCCTCTGTCCAGTGTCTGTTCTTTTGCTCGTCTTAATCTTTTCTTTTAATTGGCCAGTCTGAGATATGGCTTTTTCTTTGCAACTCTGCCTAGAAGGCCAGCATCCCGGAGTCGCCTCTTCACTGTTGACATTGAGACTGGTGTTTTGCGGGTACTATTTAATGAAACTGCCATTTGAGGACTTGCGAGGCGTCTGTTTCTCAAACTAGACATTAATGTACTTGTCCTTTTGCTCAGTTGTGCACCGGTGCCTCCCACTCTTTCTATTCTGGTTAGAGACAGTTTGCACTGTTCTGTGAAGGGAGTAGTACACAGCATTGTACGAGATCTTCAGCTTCTTGACAATTTCTCCCATGGAATAGCCTTCTATTCTCAGAACAAGAATAGACTGACAAGTTTCAGAAGAAAGACCTTGTTTCCGGCCATTTTCAGCCTGTAATCGAACCTACAAATGCTGATGCTCCAGATACTCAACTAGTCCAAAGGCCAGTTGTATTGCTTCTTTAATCATACAACAGTTTTCAGCTGTGCTAACATAATTGCAAAAGGGTTTTGTACTATTCAATGACCCTTTTAAAATGATAAACTTGGATTAGCTAACACAACGTGCCATTGGAACACAGGAGTGATGGTTGCTGATAATGGGCCTCTGTACTTGGATTAGCTAACACAACGTGCCATTGGAACACAGGAGTGATGGTTGCTGATAATGGGCCTCTGTACTTGGATTAGCTAACACAACGTGCCATTGGAACACAGGAGTGATGGTTGCTGATAATGGGCCTCTGTACTTGGATTAGCTAACACAACGTGCCATTGGAACACAGGAGTGATGGTTGCAGATAATGGGCCTCTGTACACCAATGTAGATATTCCATAGATATTCCATAGATATTCCATTAAAAAAATCTGCCGTTTCCAGCTACTAGAGTCAGTTAAAACATTAACAATGTCTACACTGTATTTCTGATCAATTTGATGTTAGATGTTAGACACTACTAGATTTTAGTAGTGCTTTTCTTTAAAAAACAAGGAGATTTCTAAGTGACCCCCAAACTTTTGAATGGTAGTATGTGTGTGTATGTATAAATACAACAAAACAAAATCATCATTTTTTCCCAGTCATTCTCAGAGCCCAGCGTGAGATTAAGTTATCTGTTTGGCAGCTGACAATAGACCTGTTCTGCTACCTGTGGAGATGACAGCAACACAGAGTATATTGTTCAGCTACCTGTGGAGATGACAGCAACACAGAGTATATTGTTTTGCTACCTGTGGAGATGACAGCAACACAGAGTATATTGTTCTGCTACCTGTGGAGAGGACAGCAACACAGAGTATATTGTTCAGCTACCTGTGGAGAGGACAGCAACACAGAGTATATTGTTCAGCTACCTGTGGAGATGACAGCAACACAGAGTATATTGAAGTCAGAATCTCTCCAAGGCTCCAAGCTGATGTCTTAATCTGTAGTTAGAGATGTAACAAAAGATGGTCAGAGAGGGAGGGGGAGCTCAGTGAATGTGGTTGGGATGCCAGGCTTCAGAGATGGTCAGAGAGGGAGGGGGAGCTCAGTGAATGTGGTTGGACGCCAGGCTCAGAGATGGTCAGAGAGGGAGGGGGAGCTCAGTGAATGTGGTTGGACGCCAGGCTCAGAGATGGTCAGAGAGGGAGGGGGAGCTCAGTAAATGTGGTTGGGACGCCAGGCTCAGAGATGGTCAGAGTGGGAGGGGGAGCTCACTGATTGTGGTTGGGACGCCAGGCTCAGAGATGGTCAGAGAGGGAGGGGGAGCTGAGTGAATGTGGTTGGACGCCAGGCTCAGAGATGGTCAGAGAGGGAGGGGGAGCTCAGTGAATGTGGTTGGGACGCCAGGCTCAGAGATGGTCAGAGAGGGAGGGGGAGCTCAGTGAATGTGGTTGGGATGCCAGGCTTCAGAGATGGTCAGAGAGGGAGGGGGAGCTCAGTGAATGTGGTTGGGACGCCAGGCTCAGAGATGGTCAGAGAGGGAGGGGGAGCTCAGTGAATGTGGTTGGGACGCCAGGCTCAGAGATGGTCAGAGAGGGAGGGGGAGCTCAGTGAATGTGGTTGGGACGCCAGGCTCAGAGATGGTCAGAGTGGGAGGGGGAGCTCAGTGAATGTGATTGGGATGCCAGGCTTCAGAGATGGTCAGAGAGGGAGGGGGAGCTCAGTGAATGTGGTTGGGACGCCAGGCTCAGAGATGGTCAGAGTGGGAGGGGAAGCTCACTGAATGTGGTTGGACGCCAGGCTCAGAGATGGTCAGAGAGGGAGGGGGAGCTCAGTGAATGTGGTTGGACGCCAGGCTCAGAGATGGTCAGAGAGGGAGGGGGAGCTCAGTAAATGTGGTTGGGACGCCAGGCTCAGAGATGGTCAGAGTGGGAGGGGGAGCTCACTGAATGTGGTTGGGACGCCAGGCTCAGAGATGGTCAGAGAGGGAGGGGGAGCTGAGTGAATGTGGTTGGACGCCAGGCTCAGAGATGGTCAGAGAGGGAGGGGGAGCTCAGTGAATGTGGTTGGGACGCCAGGCTCAGAGATGGTCAGAGAGTGAGGGGGAGCTCAGTGAATGTGGTTGGGACGCCAGGCTCAGAGATGGTCAGAGAGGGAGGGGGAGCTCAGTGAATGTGGTTGGGACGCCAGGCTCAGAGATGGTCAGAGAGGGAGGGGGAGCTGAGTGAATGTGGTTGGACGCCAGGCTCAGAGATGGTCAGAGAGGGAGGGGGAGCTCAGTGAATGTGGTTGGACGCCAGGCTCAGAGATGGTCAGAGAGGGAGGGGGAGCTCAGTGAATGTGTTTGGTATTAACAACCTCCAAAAGATAAAGACCCTGTTTATACATGGTATTAACAACCTCCAAAGATGGATAAAGACCCACTATTCCCCGCGCTCTGAAGACGTGGATGTCGATTAAAGGCAGTCCTCCACACCTCTCTCCCCCTTCATATATATATATTATACCTACAGGGGTCCTAAAATTGTAAATCAAATAGCTAAATGATCCATAGCACGACCATCTTAAAACAATTCCAGATGTCAACGTATCTATTGGTCCCCAGTTGGAGATTGATTTGCAGTGGTGCGGCCATTTGTGAAAGCATCAGCTATTCAACACAACGATCACTGAAGCCTTGTACAAAGCTAGACTATATATATATATATATATAGTTGTTGTTGAAGAAAGGTTGAACATTTCATGTCCTTTTTTCCCTCGTGAATCAATATCAAGATATTTTCAGCATAATGTCACTGCAGGCAGAAATCTCAATCACCTGCAATCATATGCCACAAAGATCACAGCAGGAACAGCTCCACTTGGGAAACTCTTTGACTAGCATGGATGAGAATAAAACCAATATGACTGTTAATATGACGGTCCTCCTGTAGCTATGTTGATATGAGGGTCCTACTGTAGCTCTGACTGTTAATATGAGGGTCCTACTGTAGCTCTGTTAATATGAGGGTCCTACTGTAGCTCTGACTGTTAATATGAGGTTCCTACTGTAGCTCTGACTGTTAATATGAGGTTCCTACTGTAGTTCTGACTGTTAATATGAGGGACCTACTGTAGCTCTGACTGTTAATATGAGGTTCCTACTGTAGCTCTGACTGTTAATATGAGGTTCCTACTGTAGTTCTGACTGTTAATATGAGGGACCTACTGTAGCTCTGACTGTTAACATGAGGGTCATACTGTAGCTCTGTTAATATGATGGTACTACTGTAGCTCTGTTAATATGAGGGTACTACTGTAGCTCTGTTAATATGAGGGTACTACTGTAGCTCTGTTAATATGAGGGTCCTACTGTAGCTCTGTTAATATGAGGGTCCTACTGTAGCTCTGACTGTTAATGTGAGGGTACTACTGTAGCTCTGTTAATATGAGGGTACTACTGTAGCTCTGACTGTTAATATCAGGGTCCTACTGTAGCTCTGACTGTTAATATGAGGGTCCTACTGTAGCTCTGTTAATATGAGGGTCCTACTGTAGCTCTGACTGTTAATATGAGGTTCCTACTGTAGCTCTGACTGTTAATATGAGGTTCCTACTGTAGTTCTGACTGTTAATATGAGGGACCTACTGTAGCTCTGACTGTTAACATGAGGGTCATACTGTAGCTCTGTTAATATGAGGGTACTACTGTAGCTCTGTTAATATGAGGGTACTACTGTAGCTCTGTTAATATGAGGGTACTACTGTAGCTCTGTTAATATGAGGGTCCTACTGTAGCTCTGTTAATATGAGGGTCCTACTGTAGCTCTGACTGTTAATGTGAGGGTACTACTGTAGCTCTGTTAATATGAGGGTACTACTGTAGCTCTGAGTGTTATTATGAGGAGTACTGCCTGGGTCAGATTCTTTATTTCACCTTTATTTAACCAGGTAGGCTAGTTGAGAACAAGTTCTCATTTGCAACTGCGACCTGGTCAAGATAAAGCACAGCAGTGTGAGCAGACAACACAGAGTTACACATGGAGTAAACAATTAACAAGTCAATAACACAGTAGAAAACAAAGGGGGAGTCTATATACAATGTGTGCAAAATGCATGAGGAGGTAGGCGAATAATTACAATTTTGCAGATTAACACTGGAGTGATAAATGATCAGATGGTCATGTACAGGTAGAGATATTGGTGTGCAAAAGAGCAGAAAAGTAAATAAATAAAAACAGTATGGGGATGAGGTAGGTGAAAATGGGTGGGCTATTTACCAATAGACTATGTACAGCTGCAGCGATCGGTTAGCTGCTCAGATAGCTGATGTTCTCCAACTTCAGCGATTTTTGCAATTCGTTCCAGTCACAGGCAGCAGAGTACTGGAACGAAAGGCGGCCAAATGAGGTGTTGGCTTTAGGGATGATCAGTGAGATACACCTGCTGGAGCGCGTGCTACGGATGGGTGTTGCCATCGTGACCAGTGAACTGAGATAAGGCGGAGCTTTACCTAGCATGGACTTTTAGATGACCTGGAGCCAGTGGGTCTGGCGACGAATATGTAGCGAGGGCCAGCCGACTAGAGCATACAAGTCGCAGTGGTGGGTGGTATAAGGTGCTTTAGTGACAAAACGGATGGCACTGTGATAGACTGCATCCAGTTTGCTGAGTAGAGTGTTGGAAGCCATTTTGTAGATGACATCGCCGAAGTCGAGGATCGGTAGGATAGTCAGTTTTACTAGGGTAAGCTTGGCGTCGTGAGTGGAGGCTTTGTTGCGGAATAGAAAGCCGACTCTTGATTTGATTTTCGATTGGAGATGTTTGATATGAGTCTGGAAGGAGAGTTTGCAGTCTAGCCAGACACCTAGGTACTTATAGATGTCCACATATTCTAGGTCGGAACCATCCAGGGTGGTGATGCTAGTCGGGCATGCGGGTGCAGGCAGCGATCGGTTGAAAAGCATGCATTTGGTTTTACTAGCGTTTAAGAGCAGTTGGAGGCCACGGAAGGAGTGTTGTATGGCATTGAAGCTTGTTTGGAGGTTAGATAGCACAGTGTCCAATGACGGGCCGAAAGTATATAGAATGGTGACGTCTGCGTAGAGGTGGATCAGGGAATCGCCCGCAGCAAGAGCAACATCATTGATATACACAGAGAAAAGAGTCGGCCCGGGAATTGAACCCTGTGGCACCCCCATAGAGACTGCCAGAGGACCGGACAGCATGCCCTCCGATTTGACACACTGAACTCTGTCTGCAAAGTAATTGGTGAACCAGGCAAGGCAGTCATCCGAAAAACCGAGGCTACTGAGTCTGCCGATAAGAATATGATGATTGACAGAGTCGAAAGCCTTGGCAAGGTCGATGAAGACGGCTGCACAGTACTGTCTTTTATCGATGGCGGTTATGATATCGTTTAGTACCTTGAGTGTGGCTGAGGTGCACCCGTGACCGGCTCGGAAACCAGATTGCACAGCGGAGAAGGTACGGTGGGATTCGAGATGGTCAGTGACCTGTTTGTTGACTTGGCTTTCGAAGACCTTAGATAGGCAGGGCAGGATGGATATAGGTCTGTAACAGTTTGGGTCCAGGGTGTCTCCCCCTTTGAAGAGGGGAATGACTGCGGCAGCTTTCCAATCCTTGGGGATCTCAGACGATATGAAAGAGAGGTTGAACAGGCTGGTAATAGGGGTTGCGACAATGGTGGCGGATAGTTTCAGAAATAGAGGGTCCAGATTGTCAAGCCCAGCTGATTTGTACGGGTCCAGGTTTTGCAGCTCTTTCATAACATCTGCTATCTGGATTTGGGTAAAGGAGAACCTGGAGAGGCTTGGGCGAGGAGCTGCGGGGGGGGGGGGGGCGGAGCTGTTGGCCGAGGTTGGAGTAGCCAGGCGGAAGGCATGGCCAGCCGTTGAGAAATGCTTATTGAAGTTTTCGATAATCATGGATTTATCGGTGGTGACCATGTTACCTACCTCAGTGCAGTGGGCAGCTGGGAGGAGGTGCTCTTGTTCTCCATGGACTTCACAGTGTCCCAGAACTTTTTGGAGTTGGAGCTACAGGATGCAAACTTCTGCCTGAAGAAGCTGGCCTTAGCTTTCCTGACTGACTGCGTGTATTGGTTCCGGACTTCCCTGAACAGTTGCATATCGCGGGGACTATTCGATGCTATTGCAGTCCGCCGCAGGATGTTTTTGTGCTGGTCGAGGGCAGTCATGTCTGGGGTGAACCAAGGGCTGTATCTGTTCTTAGTTCTGCATTTTTTGAACGGAGCATGCTTATCTAAAATGGTGAGGAAGTTACTTTTAAAGAATGACCAGGCATCCTCAACTGACGGGATGAGGTCAATGTCCTTCCAGGATACCCGGGCCAGGTCGATTAGAAAGGCCTGCTCACAGAAGTGTTTTAGGGAGCGTTTGACAGTGATGAGGGGTGGTCGTTTGACTGCGGCTCCGTAGCGGATACAGGCAATGAGGCAGTGATCGCTGAGATCCTGGTTGAAGACAGCGGAGGTGTATTTGGAGGGCCAGTTGGTCAGGATGACGTCTATGAGGGTGCCCTTGTTTACAGAGTTAGGGTTGTACCTGGTGGGTTCCTTGATGATTTGTGAGGGTCCTACTGTAGCTCTGACTGTTAACATGAGGGTCATACTGTAGATCTGTTAATATGAGGGTCCTACTGTATTTCTGACTGTTAATATGAGGTTCCTACTGTAGCTCTGACTGTTAATATGAGGTTCCTACTGTAGCTCTGTTAATATGAGGGTACTACTGTAGTTCTGACTGTTAATATGAGGGTACTACTGTAGCTCTGACTGTTAATATGAGGGTCCTACTGTAGCTCTGTTAATATGAGGGTCCTACTGTAGCTCTGACTGTTAATATGAAGGTTCTATTGTAGCTCTGTTAATATGAGGGTCCTACTGTAGCTCTGTTAATATGAGGGTCCTACTGTAGCTCTGACTGTTAATATGAGGGTCCTACTGTAGCTCTGACTGTTAATATGAGGGTCCTACTGTAGCTCTGACTGTTAATATGAGGGTCCTACTGTAGCTCTGTTAATATGAGGGTACTACTGTAGCTCTGAGTGTTATTATGAGGAGTACTGCCTGGGTCAGATTCTACAGACTGAAGTACTGCCTGGGTCAGATTCTACAGACTGAAGTAGTGCCTGGGTCAGATTCTACAGACTGAAGTACTGCCTGGGTCAGATTCTACAGACTTCTGTATCCATAATTCCCATCTAAGAGGCCGGTACAGGAGAGCTCAAACCCTTTCATTTTATGGACCAGTAAATCTGATGGGGAAGGGATAACTTTTCCGAGAGTAACTGTCAAAGATAAGCCAAGCGGAGAGACAGCTGTGCTTGGGGACGTAGGGAATGGCCTTTTACCCGACCTGCAGCACAAGCCAAGCACTAAACAATGTATTTTGTATTGTGTGTCTTTCTGATTGGTTCAAAAGAAAACTGATGGCATTGACAGGTACATACCCTATGGATCCACTCTGCTCTATTCCTGTCAGTCCTGCTCCATCCTGTCTGGAGGCTCAGAACACACACTGCACTATTCCTGTCAGTCCTGCTCCATCCTGTCTGGAGGCTCAGAACACAGGCTGCTCTATTCCTGTCAGTCCTGCTCCATCCTGTCTGGAGGCTCAGAACACAGGCTGCTCCATCCTGTCAGTCCTGCTCCATCCTGTCTGGAGGCTCAGAACACAGGCTGCTCCATCCTGTCAGTCCTGCTCCATCCTGTCTGGAGGCTCAGAACACAGGCTGCTCCATCCTGTCTGGAGGCTCAGAACACAGCCAGCTCTATTCCTGTCAGTCCTGCTCCATCCTCACACAGAGGTCCTGTGTGGTTGTAAATGTATGCACGTATGCGTGCTTGTACGTCCGCTAAATAGCGTATATTTATGCATATTATTTTGTCACATTTGCCCTACATACTGATAGGTTTTTCCATTGGGCTGCAAACTGACAGAAACAACCATGACTTTGACAATCACTAGCTCTAATACCACCACGGGGATCGCTGATGTGACGCTAACAAACAGGAACATTTGACATTGATTTAAAACCAGATTTGATGTAAAAAAAAAAAGTATATAGAAATAAATGGACTGAAATCAGTTAAAGTGAAATACGATATGCCTTGTCCAATGACAGGAACACTGGGCAGTTCCATACTGTTGTCAAAATAAAACCAACGACTCCATCAACACCTCACCCCATCATAATGATGGATAGTGTCTGAAACAAGCAGGGAATAGGGAGATCTAACATACAGTATAGATGCTGGAGTAAATCCCTTTAAAGTGTGTTGGTTTGACATCGGCCGTCTGTTTCCACGAGGCAACATCCCAAGTTGACATCGGCCGTCTGTTTCTACGAGGCAACATCCCAAGTTGACATCGGCCGTCTGTTTCTGTGAGGCAACATCCCAAGTTGACATCGGCCGTCTGTTTCTACGAGGCAACATCCCAAGTTGACATCGGCCGTCTGTTTCTACGAGGCAACATCCCAAGTTGACATCGGCCGTCTGTTTCTACGAGGCAACATCCCAAGTTGACATCGGCCGTCTGTTTCTACGAGGCAACATCCCAAGTTGACATCGGCCGTCTGTTTCTACGAGGCAACATCCTATTTGACATCGGCCGTCTGTTTCTACGAGGCAACATCCCAAGTTGACATCGGCCGTCTGTTTCTACGAGGCAACATCCCAAGTTGACATCGGCCGTCTGTTTCTACGAGGCAACATCCCAAGTTGACATCGGCCGTCTGTTTCTACGAGGCAACATCCCAAGTTGACATCGGCCGTCTGTTTCTACGAGGCAACATCCCAAGTTCTAGTTGATTTATTCTATTCCCTGAAAAACAAGAGAAACCACTTGAGTGGATTATTAGGAATGGAAACCTACTAAAGTCATCCACTTGGTGCCATGTGATCATGTGATTGTTGGAGACTTTAATGAATCACGGAGTGAATATTTCAGAGCCTATTTGGTGAGAGAGAGAGAAAAAACTATTTTTCCAACATGTCTATGTGTTGTTGGATAACACAACATCCTGAGTGTATTTCCAAGTCATTTTCTGAGCTTCCTCTCTATTCTCTGAACCATGTCCATGTTTGCTCCTTGCTGCAGGGTTCTCACATAGGACTTCAACAAACATACTGAAGAGCAGTCTTGCTGAAAATAACAAAAACATATTTTTTGCAGTTCTGTCCGAGCCTTCAAGCTAGGAACCTAGGCATTCATACTTCATAGGTTTGTACGTTCGCCTGCATGCTTCACCTATGAACTGACAAACCTGCTCCATTTTCTGACTCATTATAGTGAATTAAATGGCCTATTGTGACCTGACATTGATTTAAATGACTTTGGGAACAACAAGAACAGACACTACATGACCCAAAGTATGTGGACACCTGCTCGTCAAACATCACATTCCCAAATCATGGGCATTAATATGGAGTTGGTCCCCCCTTTTTCTGCTATAACAGCTTCAACTCTTCTGGGAAGGCTTTCCACTAGATGTTGGAACGTTGCTGCTATAACAGCCTCCACTCTTCTGGGAAGGCTTTCCACTAGATGTTGGAACGTTGCTGCTATAACAGCCTCCACTCTTCTGGGAAGGCTTTCCACTAGATGTTGGAACGTTGCTGCTATAACAGCCTCCACTCTTCTGGGAAGGCTTTCCACTAGATGTTGGAACGTTGCTGCTATAACAGCCTCCACTCTTCTGGGAAGGCTTTCCACTAGATGTTGGAATGTTGCTGCTATAACAGCCTCCACACTTCTGGGAAGGCTTTCCACTAGATGTTGGAATGTTGCTGCTATAACAGCCTCCACTCTTCTGGGAAGGCTTTCCACTAGATGTTGGAATGTTGCTGCTATGACAGCCTCCACTCTTCTGGGAAGGCTTTCCACTAGATGTTGGAACGTTGCTGCTATAACAGCCTCCACTCTTCTGGGAAGGCTTTCCACTAGATGTTGGAACGTTGCTGCTATAACAGCCTCCACTCTTCTGGGAAGGCTTTCCACTAGATGTTGGAACGTTGCTGCTATAACAGCCTCCACTCTTCTGGGAAGGCTTTCCACTAGATGTTGGAATGTTGCTGCTATAACAGCCTCCACACTTCTGGGAAGGCTTTCCACTAGATGTTGGAATGTTGCTGCTATAACAGCCTCCACTCTTCTGGGAAGGCTTTCCACTAGATGTTGGAATGTTGCTGCTATGACAGCCTCCACTCTTCTGGGAAGGCTTTCCACTAGATGTTGGAACATTGCTGCTATAACAGCCTCCACTCTTCTGGGAAGGCTTTCCACTAGATGTTGGAATGATGCTGCTGTAACAGCCTCCGCACTTCTGGGAAGGCTTTCCACTAGATGTTGGAATGTTGCTGCTATAACAGCCTCCACTCTTCTGGGAAGGCTTTCCACTAGATGTTGGAATGTTGCTGCTATAACAGCCTCCACTCTTCTGGGAAGGCTTTCCACTAGATCTTGGAACATTGTTGCGGGGACTTGCTTCCATTCAGCCACAAGAGCATTAGTGAGGTTGGGCACTGATGTTGAGCGATTAGGCGTGGCTCGCAGCCGGCGTTCCAATTCATCCCAAAGGTGTTCGATGGGGTTGAGCCTGAACAATGAAAAACAGCCCCAGACCATTATTCCTCCTCCACCAAACTTTATATTTGGCACTATGCATTTGGGCAGGCAGCATTCTCCTGGCATCCGCCAAACCCAGATTTGTCTGTCGGACTGCCAGATGGTGAAGTGTGAATCATCATTCCAGAGAACACGTTTCCACTGCTCCAATGGCGGTGAGCTTTACACCCCTCCAGCCAATGCCTGGCATTGCGCATGGTGATCTTAGGCTTGTGTGCGGCTGCTCGGCCACGGTAACCCATTTCATGAAGCTACCGACGAACAGCTTTTGTGCTGACGTTGCTTCCAGAGGCAGTTTGGAACTCGGTAGTGAGTGTGGAAACCGTGGACAGATGATTTTACGCACTACGCGCTTCAGCACTCAGCTCTGTGAACTTGTGTGGCCTACCACTTTATGGATGAGATGTTGTTGCTCCTAGAAGTTTCCACTTCATAATAACATCACTTACAGTTGACCGGGACAGCTCTAGCAGGACAGAAATTTGACGAACTGACTTGTTGGAAAGAGGGCATCCTATGACAGTACCACGTTGAAAGTCACTGATCTCTTCAGTAAGGCCATTTTACTGCCAATGTTTCTCTATGGAGATTGCATGGCTGTGTGCTCGATTTTAAACACCTGTCAGCACAGGTGTGGCTGAAAAAGCCGAATCCACTAATTTGAAGGGGTGTCCACATACTTTTGTATACTGTATATAGCGTATTACTGTATATTCTGACTTTCAAACGTGGATATGCTGCTGGACATGCTGTGTTATTAAAGTGTGGCATTTGTGCTGCTTGTTCTTATACATACACCTTTAACATCCTTTCATAGAGAGACAGAGAGGTCATAACAGTTCTCATTGTTATTTTCTTCAAAATGAATCAGTGTGAGGCTGAATAGCATTTAGCAACAATGGCTTGGCTCATTCCTCATGTAGAGTAATTTATCCCTTCATGGGTCCTTAGCAACAATGGCTTGGCTCATTCCTCGTGTAGAGTACTTTATCCCTTCATGGGTCCTTAGCAACAATGGCTTGGCTCATTCCTCGTGTAGAGTACTTTATCCCTTCATGGGTCCTTAGCAAAAATGGCTTGGCTCATTCCTCGTGTAGAGTACATTATCCCCTCATGGGTCCTTAGCAACAATGGCTTGGCTCATTCCTCATGTAGACTAATTTATCCCTTCATGGGTCCTTAACAACAATGGCTTGGCTCATTCCTCATGTAGAGTGCTTTATCCCCTCATGGGTCCTTAGCAACAATGGCTTGGCTCATTCCTCATGTAGACTAATTTATCCCCTCATGGGTCCTTAACAACAATGGTTTGGCTCATTCCTCATGTAGAGTGCTTTATCCCCTCATGGGTCCTTAGCAACAATGGCTTGGCTCATTCCTCGTGTAGAGTACTTTATCCCCCAATGCGTGCTTCCCCAGTGGCTTGGCTCATTCCCTGTGTAGAGTACTTAATCCCCCAATGCGTGCTTCCCCAGTGGCTTGGCTCATTCCCTGTGTAGAGTACTTTATCCCCCAATACGTGCTTCCCCAGTGGCTAGCTATAGTGCACTGCATAGGGAATAGGGTCCCATCAAGGACTTTCAACATGGTATTATTCCTACTTCTTCACTCCCTGAACGTTGCTTGAATACCAACCAGATCTCACAAACTCACTGCTTCAAAACAACTGACACATTCAATTCATTGTCTAGAGTACGATGACTAGACGACTGCTGATGTAATACCATGTCTGGAAGGTCTAGAGTACGGTGGCCAGACGGCTTCTGACGTAATACCATCTCTGGAAGGTCTAGAGTACGGTGACTAGACGACTGCTGATGTAATACCATCCCAGGAAGGTCTAGAGTACGGTGACTAGACGACTGCTGATTTAATACCATCCCAGGAAGGTCTAGAGTACGGTGACTAGACGACTGCTGATGTAATACCATCCCAGGAAGGTCTAGAGTACGGTGACTAGACGACTGCTGATTTAATACCATCCCAGGAAGGTCTAGAGTACGGTGACTAGACGACTGCTGATGTAATACCATCCCAGGAAGGTCTAGAGTACGGTGACTAGACGACCGCTGATGTAATACCATCCCAGGAAGGTCTAGAGTACGGTGACTAGACGACTGCTGATTTAATACCATCCCAGGAAGGTCTAGAGTACGGTGACTAGACGACCGCTGATGTAATACCATCCCAGGAAGGTCTAGAGTACGGTGACTAGACGACTTCTGATTTAATACCATCCCAGGAAGGTCTAGAGTACGGTGACTAGACGACTTCTGATTTAATACCATTCCAGGAAGGTCTAGAGTACGATGACTAGACGACTTCTGATTTAATACCATCTCTGGAAGGTCTAGAGTACGATGGCCAGACAACTTCTGATTTAATACCATTCCAGGAAGGTCTAGAGTACGATGACTAGACGGCTTCTGATTTAATACCATCTCTGGAAGGTCTAGAGTACGGTGGCCAGACGGCTTCTGATTTAATACCATCTCTGGAAGGACACTTCCCCATGTCATGAGGTATGTCCCTATGGGTCCTGGTCTAACGGTGTGTGCTATTAAGGGAACCATGAGGGACATACAGCTACAGTCTGAAGCACCATAATGGAAGTATCTCCCAGCTTGTTGAGCACCAGGTGCAACCTGGTAATTATCCAGACCGTGCTTCTACACCTGCATTGCTTGCTGTTTGGGGTTTTAGGCTGGGATTCTGTACAGCACTTTGAGACATCAGCTGATGTACGAAGGGCTTTATAAATACATTTGATTTGATTTGATTTAACCTACATGGCAAATGTGACAAACAGTATGGAAAAGCAATTAGCTTTTCTTTCTGAGTCTAAAGGGCAATTTTTTAAATCTACAATGAAACATGTAAGATTGTGTTGTGTGTACTACCATTAATCTGCAGTTGACAAGTCTCACACTCAAACGGACGAGTGTTACCAATGTTGCCATTTACAACTCCGCGTACAAAATGGCACCCTTTTCCCTATAGAGTGCACTACTTTAGACCAACTCTCTATGGGAATAGGGTGCCCTTTCAGAGGCAGCCTAGATGTCTGCAGGCTAAGTGCAGAAAATTAGCTCTATTGGAGGACTGCTTTTGATAAAAATGCCCCTAGAAACACATTGAATAACACATTCATAAATGGAAAAAGACAGTCAGTCACAAAATAATTGCTTAGAAACACTCCCGAGTGGTGCAGGGGTCTAAGGCACTGCATCTCAATGCGAGAGGCAGTCACTACACACCCTGGTTTGAATCCAAGCTGTATCACATTCTGTCGTGATTGGGAGTCCCATAGGGCGGCGCACAACTGGTCTAATTTGGCCGGGGTAGGCGGTCATTATAAATAGGAATTTGTTCTTAACTGACTAGTTTTTAAAAGGTTCATATAAAAGTAAAAAAATGTTTTGAAGTGTCTGTCCTAAATCTAGGAGATATAGAAAACTCAGGATATATACACTGCCAGTCAAATGTTTTACAACACCTACTCATTCAAGGGTTTTTCTTTATTTTTTACTATTTTCTACATTGCAGAATAATAGTGAAGACATCAAACTATGAAATAACACATATGGAATCATGTAGAAACCACAAAAGTGGTCACATGATGGCTCCCGCAGAAAATCTTGCGTAAAGTACTGAGGTAGCCATTTTTCCAATCGCTGCTTATGAAAAACCAATTGTCCCGACGGATATATTATCGAATAGATATGTGAAAAACACCTTGAGGATTGATTCTAAACGTTAGCCATGTTTCTGTCGATATTATGGAGCTAATTTGGAAAAAGGTTTGCCGTTGCATTTTCCGGTCGATTTCTCAGCCAAACGTGACAAACAAACGGGAGCTATTTCGCCTACAAAAATTATATTTTTAGAAAAAAGGAACATTTGCTATCTAACTGGGAGTCTACTGAGTGAAAACATCCGAAGTTCTTCAAAGGTAAATGATTTAATTTGATTGCTTTTCTTATTTTCTTGAAAATGTTGCCTGCTGCCAGCAGAGCCTAGCATAGAATTATGCCATGATAAGCGTTGGCTGTAAAGCATATTTTGAAAATCTGAGATGACAGTGTGATTAACAAAAGGCTAAGCTGTGTCTCAATATATTTCATTTGTGATTTTCATGAATAGGAAGATTTTGTAGGAAGATTTATGTCCACTGCGCTATGCTAATTAGTTTGAGGCGATGATTACGCTCCCGGATCCGGGTTTGAGAGTCACAAGAAGCATGGCTACCACAGCATTCTGCAGCAATACGCCATCCCATCTGGTTTGGGCTTAGTGGGGCTCTCATTTGTTTTTCAACAGGACAATGACCCAACACATCTCCAGGCTGTGTAAGGCTATTTGACTAAGGAGGAGAGTGATGGAGTGCTGCATCAGATGACCTGGCCTCTGCAATCCCCCGACCTCAACCAAATTGAGAGTCGGACCTTAGAGTGAAAAAAAAGCAGCGAAGTGCTCAGCATATGTGGGAACTGTTGGAAAAGCATTCCAGGTGATGCTGATTGAGGGAATGCCAAGAGTGTAGAAAGCTGTCATCAAGGCAAGAGGTGGCTATTTGAATAATCTCAAATATAAAATATATATATAAGTTTGCTCTGCAACTTTTTTGGTTGCTACATGACTCCATTTGTCTTATTTCATAGTTGTGATGTTTTCACTATTATTCTACAATGCAGAATATAGTATAAATAAAGAAAAACCCTTGAATGAGTAGGTGTCCAAACATTTGACTGGTACTGTATATACAGTATATATTTTTCGTACACATATTTAACCCCTGTAAGCACGAAACTACTTTCATACTTCGTTTTTTAAACCAGTACCGTTTAACGTCACCTCCGAATCATAGAACACCGTCACGTTCGTGGGAGTCTCCCCTTTCGACGTGCCGTCATATTAGTTTCTAGCCCAAACAGTTCAGACGCTACAGACAGAAGTTCATCATCATCATCGAGGGCTTGTGGGGGTCGAAGAGCAAAATGAAGAACATTGTGTTCGTGAGAGTCTCATCTTTCCATAATAGTTTAGTAATGTAACAGTATAACTTTAGACCGTCTCCTCGTCCATACCCAGGCGCGAACCAGGGACTCTCTGCACACATCAACAACAGTTACCCACGAAGCATCATCACCCATCACTCCACAAAAGCCACCACCGCTAACTAGCTAGCCGTTTCACATCCGTGACCTCCTCCTCAACTTTCCATAATAGTTCAGAGGCCAAACTGTTGCGACGCTACAGACATTTACGTGAGAGGACCGATTTTTGAGATGTCTCATGGTCTGACAAACACCTGTCTATCTCTGCCACCTTTCACCCCAGATGTCTCATGGTCTGACAAACACCTCTCTAACTCTGTCACCTTTCACCCCAGATGTCTCATGGTCTGACAACCACCTCTCTAACTCTGCCACCTTTCACCCCAGATGTCTCATGGTCTGACAAACACCTGTCTATCTCTGCCACCTTTCACCCCAGATGTCTCATGGTCTGACAAACACCTGTCTATCTCTGCCACCTTTCACCCCAGATGTCTCAGGGTCTGACAAACACCTGTCTATCTCTGCCACCTTTCACCCCAGATGTCTCATGGTCTGACAAACACCTGTCTATCTCTGCCACCTTTCACCCCAGATGTCTCATGGTCTGACAAACACCTCTCTAACTCTGCCACCTTTCACCCCAGATGTCTCATGGTCTGACAAACACCTCTCTAACTCTGCCACCTTTCACCCCAGATGTCTCATGGTCTGACAAACACCTCTCTAACTCTGCCACCTTTCACCCCAGATGTCTCATGGTCTGACAACCACCTCTCTAACTCTGCCACCTTTCACCCCAGATGTCTCATGGTCTAACAAACACCTCTCTAACTCTGCCACCTTACACCCCAGATGTCTCATGGTCTAACAAACACCTCTCTAACTCTGCCACCTTTCACCCCAGATGTGGAAGTGCGACATTGGCGGACGCGTGGATTTATTTATATGAAATACAAAAAAAAAACAGACATATCTAGTTTAAACTGACGGATTTTGATCGGGATTGTTTTTTTGTTATGTAATTTAGATTGAAACACCAGTAGTCAAAAGTTGAGTATTTGGTCCCATATTCATAGCATGCTTTGACTACATCAGGCGTGTGACTCTACACATGTGTTGCATTTCCTGTTTGTTTTGAATGTGGTTCAGAGTGTTTTGCGCCCAATAGAAATGAATGGTGAATCTGTTCTGTCATTTTGGAGGCACTTTTATTGTAAATTAGAATATGTTTCTAAACACTACATTTTAATGTGGATGCTACAATGATTACGGATAATCCTGAAGGAATCGTGAATAATGATGTGTGAGAAAGTTAGACGCACAAATATTATACCCCTAAGAAATGGTAACCTCTCACCATTACAATAAGATTTTGGGGGGAGTATGATATATGTGCATCTGTTTCTTCTTCTCTCACCATTATTCACTATTCTCCTATTGGTAGATGAGTAAAAAAAACAAGACATTGAATATCCCTTTGAGCATGATGCAGTTATTAATTACACTTTGGATGGTGTATCAATACACCCAGTCACTACAAAGATACAGACATCCTTCCTAACTCAGTTGCCGGAGAAGAAGGAAACCGCTCAGGGATTTCACCAGTTTAATGTTTATTGGCTGTGATAGGAGATAACTGAGGATGGATCGACAACATTGTAGTTACTCCACAATACTAACATACAAGACAGAGTGAAAAGAATGAAGCCTGTACAGAATAACAATATTCCAAAACATGCATCCTGTTTGCAATAAGCCAATGAAGAAATACTGCAAAAATATGGCAAAAAAAGTCACTTTTTGTCTTGAATAAAAAAGCATTACGTTTTTGGGCAAATCCAACAAAACATCACTTAGTCCTGCTCTTCAGATTTTCAAGTATGGTTCTGGCTGCATCACGGTACAGGCATACCTGTCATCGACAAAGACTAGGAGATTTTTTTAGGGGGGATAAAAATAAACAGAATAATGTTAAGCACAGTTAAAAATCCAAGAGAAAAAAAACAGGTTCAGTCTGTTTTCTAAGAAGACAGTGAATGTTCCTGATTCGCTGAGTTACAGTTTTGATTTAAATCATCTTGAAAATCTATGGCAAGACTTGAAAATAGTTGTCTAGCAATGATCTACAACCAACTTGACAAAGCTTGAAGATTTTTAAAAAGACTAATGGAAAAATATTGTACAATCCAGGTGTGGAAAGCTCTTAGAGACGTACCCAGAAAGACTCACAGTTATCACTGGGTGATTCAAACATGTATTGCCTGCGGGGGTTGAATACGTATCTAATCAAGATATATTGGTGTTTTATTTTCCATAAATGTATAGAAATATTTGTATTAGATGTTTTTTTTAAAGGTGTATTTTGTGTAAATCTTGATTTAAAAAAAACACACTTAATAGTTTTTAATCCCACTTTCTAACACAACAAATATGTATGTGTGAATATTCAGGCAGATTCAAGATTTACACGATACGTTACAAAATTGCTATGTTGTTTAATAAGACATTTCACTCCCAACAGTTCACAAAAATGTTGTCTAAGAGAGAGGCTGGACTGAGGGCTTGTAGGCCTGTCGTAAGGCAGGTCCTCACCAGACATCACCGGCAACAACGTCGCCTATGGGTACTAGCAAAAAGTGCTCTTCAATGATGAGACACGGTTTTGTCTCACCAGGGGTGATGGTCGGATTCGCCTTTATCATTGAAGGAATGAGCATTACACCGAGGCCTGTACTCTGGAGCGGGATCGATTTGGAGGTGGAGGGTCCGTCATGGTCTGGGGCGGTGTGTCACAGCATCATCAGACTGCCTGCAATGACAACAAGCTCAATCTCAACGCTGTGCGTTACAGGGAAGACATCCTCCTCCCTCATGTGGTACCCTTCCTGCAGGCTCATCCCGACATGACCCTTCAGCATGACAATGCTACCAGCCATACTGCTCGTTCTGTGTGTGATTTCCTGTAAGACAGGAATGTCAGTGTTCTTTTTTAACTTTAGATTTTTACCTCCCCTTTTGATGAGGGACACATTATTCCATTTCTGTTAGTCACATGTCTGTGGAACTTGTTCAGTTTGTCTCAGTTGTTGAGTCTTGTTATGGTCATACAGATATTTACACATGTTAAAGTTTGCTGAAAATAAACGCAGTTGACAGTGAGAGGACGGTTCTTTTTTTTTTGCTCAGGTTAGTAACAGAGGTACTTGAGCTATTGAGACAAAATGGAACATTTTAACACTAGCATTGCCAGGCCTCTGGGCCATTTTAAACCATGTAATATACACCATCACAAAGAAATCCATTATTTTGTTTAGGCAGGTCTTAAAAGAGGATTATGAAAAGAGTACATGTATAGATAGTCGACATTATATTTTCAAAAGAGTCATTTTCAAAAGTCCAATTTATTCTTCAGTCTTTTTGTCTTTTGTAATAGGGGATTTAATGCTCTGTGTTCCACCTCCACCTCTACGCAGACGACACCATTCTATATACTTCCGGCCCGTCCTTGGACACTGTGCTATCTAACCTCCAAACGAGCTTCAATGCCATACAACACTCCTTCCGTGGCCTCCAACTGCTCTTAAACGCTAGTAAAACCAAATGCATGCTTTTCAACCGTTCGCTGCCTGCACCCGCACGCCTGACCAGCATCACCACCCTGGATGGTTCCGACCTTGAATATGTGGACATCTATAAGTACCTAGGTGTCTGGCTAGACTGTAAACTCTCCTTCCAGACTCATATCAAACATCTCCAATCAAGAGTCGGCTTTCTATTCCGCAACAAAGCCTCCTTCACCAAACTTACCCTAGTAAAACTGACTATCCTACCGATCCTCGACTTCGGCGATGTCATCTACAAAATTGCTTCCAACACTCTACTCAGCAAACTGGATGCAGTTTATCACAGTGCCATCCATTTTGTCACTAAAGCACCTTATACCACCCACCACTGCGACTTGTATGCTCTAGTCGGCTGGCCCTCGCTACATATTCGTCGCCAGACCCACTGGCTCCAGGTCATCTACAAGTCCATGCTAGGTAAAGCTCCGCCTTATCTCAGTTCACTGGTCATGATGGCAACACCCATCCGTAGCACGCGCTCCAGCAGGTGTATCTCACTGATCATTCCTAAAGCCAACACCTCATTTGGCCGCCTTTCGTTCCAGTTCTCTGCTGCCTGTGACTGGAATGAATTGCAAAAATCGCTGAAGTTGGAGACTTTTATCTCCCTCACCAACTTCAAACATCTGCTATCTGAGCAGCTAACCGATAGCTGCAGCTGTACATAGTCTATCGGTAATTAGCCCAACTATTTTTGCCTACCTCATCCCCATACTGTTTTTATTTACTTTTCTGCTCTTTTGCACACCAATATCTCTACCTGTACATGACCATCTGATCATTCATCACTCCAGTGTTAATCTGCAAAATTGTAATTATTCGCCTACCTCCTCATGCCTTTTGCACACAATGTATATAGACTCCCCTTTTTTTTCTACTGTGTTATTGACTTGTTAATTGTTTACTCCATGTGTAACTCTGTTGTCTGTTCACACTGCTATGCTTTATCTTGGCCAGGTCGCAGTTGCAAATGAGAACTTGTTCTCAACTAGCCTACCTGGTTAAATAAAGGTGTTCTCAACTAGCCTACCTGGTTAAATAAAGGTGTTCTCAACTAGCCTACCTGGTTAAATAAAGGTGTTCTCAACTAGCCTACCTGGTTAAATAAAGGTGTTCTCAACTAGCCTACCTGGTTAAATAAAGGTGTTCTCAACTAGCCTACCTGGTTAAATAAAGGTGAAATAAAAAATGTAGGTAGATTGATATCTAGGAACATACTATGTATATGATTTGGTATCTTGGCTTGTCTGATAACATTATATTGCTCCCTTTCTGTTTGTGATTAACTGTGTAAATAGTTTTTAATGGCCTTGATGTATTTATATTTTTACCTGTTGATTAGGTGTTTGGATCCCTTGAGTTCCTTGGAGATTCATATAAGTCGTACTGCTGCAGTGTGTCCTCTCTATAAGCACCTTCCCTGTCAAGGATTGTGAATCCATTATAAAGTACATCTTGTTTAGATGCTCTGCTGGTACGGACACAGGAAGGTTCATACAACTCAAGTCAACTGCTATAGTATGTCCTCTCTCTATATATACACCTTCTGTGTAATGGGTGAAACATAAAATAGAACCCTGGGGACCTATACATAGTGAACACTATATAGGGAACCGGGTGCCGGTTAGGATGCGGGCCATGATCCCTTAACATACTTCTTGCTTGTTTAGTTTCATAAGGGAGCTCCTGAGATTCCCCTGCATGGTCAGCTGAGCTCTGTCCTTATATGAATCCCGTGTTAATGATTGATTCGACCTGCGGGCCGGGCCTCACCACTACGAGTTCTCTCTCCACCCTGCCTTGCATCAATCCCCTAAAGGAGGCTGATTAGTCTGCCTTGGTAGCTGTATGAGTTGTAAAAGAGCCAAGATTTGATGAATGAGTCATTAAAAAGTGGTCCATCCTAAAAAAGGAAGGGAGGGCGAGCGGTTCCCCTGCTGCAGAATGAGTCACTGACAAACGAGAGAGGTGAATTTTCAGCCCTAATTGGACATTTTGTGAATATTTCAAGAGGCAATAGCTAGTTGCTTACCAACCTCTCCAGATTGAACAAAATGTCCGTTTGCCAAATGATTATTCCCATGGCCTTTCAGGCATTCAGGGACAGAAACACGCAGTCTGGTGAAGGTGATTGACTTTACCTTCTACACAAAGCAAAGGAAAACATGATTGTTTAATACAATATAAAAAACATACATACATGAAAATGTCAAAAAAAAGTTATAAGGTTTGATAAAGATTTATATCGGCATAATCCATGTGGCTACACGTTCATACACGTATTAATATGGACAGCATCACGCTACTGCTGTTTCACTGGCTCTGCACTGTTACCTCCACTCCAATTGACTCGTTGACTGAGGTGATTAAATGAAAGTGATACATCTGCGTATTCCTCCAAAGCTCAGGTTGTCCTGAGTCTGCACAACCCTGCCAGGACCTAGGATTAAGGGAGACGCTCAAGTTTTTTAATACCATATCTCTTGACACATAGATGAAAATAATCATGGCCTCTAAACCTACAAGCTGAATACTGGACCCTATTCCAACTAAACTACTGAAAGAGTTGCTTCCTGTGCTTGGCCCTCCTATGTTGAACATAATAAACGGCTCTCTATGCACCGGATGTTTACCAAACTCACAAAAAATGGCAGGAATTAAAGCCTCTCTTGAAAAAGCCAAACCTTGACCGAGAAAATATATTTTTTAAATATCGGCCAATATCGAATCTCCCATTCCTCTCAATCTTTTTTGAAAACGCTGTTACGCAGCAGTTCACTGCCTTCCTGAAGAAAAACAATGTATACAAAATGCTTCAGTCTGGTTTTAGACCCCATCATAGCACTGAGACTGCACTTGTGAAGGTGGTAAATGACCTTCTAATGGCATCAGACCGAGGCTCTGCATCTGCTCCTTGACCTTAGTGCTGCTTTTGATACCATCAATCACCACATTTTGTGGAGAGATTGGAAACCCAAATTGGTCTACACGGACATGTTCTGGACTGGTTTAGATATTATCTGTCGGAAAGATATCAGTTTGTCTCTGTGAATGTTTTGTCCTCTGACAAATCAACTGTACATTTCGGTGTTCCTCAAGGTTCCGTTTTAGGACCACTATTGTTATCACTATATATTTTACCTCTTGGTGATATCATTCGGAAACATAATGTTAACTTTCACTGCTATGCGGATGATACACAGCTGTACATTTCGATGAAACATGGTGAAGACCCAAAATTACTGACGTGATCTTCCTGTCTGGGTTGGCGCCCCCCCCCCCCCCCCCTTGGGTTGTGCCGTGGCGGAGATCTTTGTGGGCTATACTCTGCCTTGTCTCAGGATGGTAAGTTGGTGGTTGTTTGGCCCTGTCCGGGGGTATCGTCGGACGGGGCCACAGTGTCTCCCGACCCCTCCTGTCTCAGCCTCCAGTATTTATGCTGCAGTAGCTTGTGTCGGGGGGCTAGGGTCAGTCTGTTATATCTGGAGTATTTCTCCTGTCTTATCCGGTGTCCTGTGTGAATTTAAGTATGCTCTCTCTAATTCTCTCTCTTTTTCTCTTATTCTTTCTTTCTCTCGGAGGAGGACCTGAGCCCTAGGACCATGCCCGAGGATTCCCTGGCCTGATGACTCCTTGCAGTCCCCAGTCCATCTGGCCGTGCTGCTGCTCCAGTTTCAACAGTTCTACCTGCGGCTATGGAACCCTGCCCTGTTCACCGAACGTGCTACCTGTCCCAGACCTGCGGTTTTCAACTCTCTAGACAGCAGGACCGGTAGAGATACTCTGAATGATCGGCTATGAAAAGCCAGCAGACATTTACTCCTGAGGTGCTGACCATTTTCACCCTCAACAACAACTGTGATAATTATGAATTGACCCTGCTGGTCATCTATGAACATTTGAACATCTTGGCCATGTTCTGTTCTAATCTCCATCTGGCACAGCAAGAAGAGGACTGGCCACCCCTCATAGCCAGGTTCCACTCTAGGTTTCTTCCTAGGTTCTGGCCTTTCTAGGGAGTTTTTCCTAGCCACCATGCTTCTACATCTGCATTGCTTGCTGCTTGGGGTTATAGTATGGGTTTCTGTACAGCACTTTGAAACATCAACTGATGTAAGAAGGGCTTTATAAAGACATGATTGATTGATTAGAACACATTCTACAAACCACCTCCACACTCCATTTTCCTCTACCTACCTAGTCATTCAAAGAGGCCTTATCCACAAGAAGATCCAGCCCCAGTCCCCTCACTACCATCAGCCCCAGTCCCCACACTACAACCAGCCCCAGTCCCCTCACTAAAACCAGCCCCAGTCCCCTCACTACAACCAGCCCTAGTCCCCTCACTACAACCAGCCCCAGTCCCCACACTACCACCAGCCTCAGCACTACCACCAGCCTCAGCACTACCACCGCACTGCGGGACATGCGTCACTACTGAGTTGGTGGTGTATATATATGGTATAATATCATTAGCTCATCAAAGATACTGTCTCCAAATATGTAATAGATCAATCTTCTTAAAGGGCTGACAGCAGCAGGAGAGAGAGAGAGCATCATACACACACACACACACACACACACACACACACACACACACACACACACACACACACACACACACACACACACACACACACACACACACACACACACACACACACACACACACACACACCACTCATGAATGACTGAAAACCAGAACATTTAAATGCCCTGGTGTGTGCTGCCCTGCGGCAGTCACCATCCGTGTGTTGTTAATACTGTAGAGATGAACGTGACTTCAGGTGAATGAAAGGAGCAGAAGTCCATTAGAAAACACCGACATGCGTTCCAAACGACACTCTAATCCCTATCGGGCCCTGGTCAAAAGTAGTGCACTACGTAGGGAATAGGGTGCCACTGGGAGACTGTAACATCTGCTCTCATTGTGAGAGAGAGTTAACAAAAAGACAAATTCAGTTAACAGAGAGGTGAAACACCGATCCTGTAGAGGTTTAAACACCAACAAACTGAAGTAAATATTTCATTTCTCAGTCTTTTAAAATGCTTCATAGACATAAAGTCAAAAAGAGCAAATTGTCTCCAGAAATTGTCCCAGCACATATTGTCCCCGTGATTCAGTTACTCAAACGCTAGGTGACACGTTTACCTTTAAAAAGGGAATGTCGTTTTACTTCATTGAAAAGAGCGGCACAAAAAAACAACAACAAACAGGGAAGGACTCTGCCACATAACTTAGTGTAGTAAATGAACGATGCCCCTGTCAGCTAGAATAATAAAACTAGTCGTCTGGATGAAACGTCTTCATTTTAGGGAACATTAAACTCCAAGTCGTCTATTTATCTTGGCGAGACGGAAGTTAATAAAAAACCACTGTATTTTTCTGCTCTTTTTCAAAACTGTTTAGACTCTTTGCCAAGTGCTGATCACCAACATATTCCTCAAGAGGCTATGAAGGACACAGGTCTTTACATGTGTTAGAACTAGTCTGGAAGATAATAACTTCAGTAATCCTGAATGTACTGTCGGTTTATGCTTTGAATTGAGCCGTGACACATTCTAGGCATGACCTTAGAACGTGTAGTATTGACCTTAGAACGTGTAGTATTGACCTTAGAACATGTAGTATTGACCTTAGAACGTGTAGTATTGACCTTAGAACGTGTAGTATTGACCTTAGAACGTGTAGTATTGACCTTAGAACGTGTAGTATTGACCTTAGAACGTGTAGTATTGACCTTAGAACGTGTAGTAGAACGTGTAGTATTGACCTTAGAACGTGTAGTAGAACGTGTAGTATTAACCTTAGAATGTGTAGTATTGACCTTAGAACGTGTAGTATTGACCTTAGAACGTGTAGTATTGACCTTAGAACGTGTAGTATTGCCCTTAGAACGTGTAGTATTGCCCTTAGAACGTGTAGTATTGACCTTAGAACGTGTGGTATTGACCTTAGAACGTGTAGTACTGACCATAGAACATGTAGTATTGACCTTAGAACGTGTAGTATTGACCTTAGAACGTGTAGTATTGACCTTAGAACGTGTAGTATTGACCTTAGAACGTGTAGTAGAACGTGTAGTATTGACCTTAGAACGTGTAGTATTGACCTTAGAACGTGTAGTATTGACCTTAAAACATGTAGTATTGACCTTGGAACGTGTAGTATTGACCTTAGAACGTGTAGTAGAACGTGTAGTATTGACCTTAGAATGTGTAGTAGAACGTGTAGTATTGACCTTAGAACGTGTAGTATTGACCTTAGAATGTGTAGTATTGACCTTAGAACGTGTAGTATTGACCTTAGAACGTGTAGTATTGACCTTAGAACGTGTAGTATTGACCTTAAAACGTGTAGTATTGACCTTAAAACGTGTAGTATTTCTCATAAACAAAACAGTATTATTTGTTATTTAATGACATGTCTTCAGGAGATAGGTGTTTGTTTGTAATGATAATGACTACAGAACAGACCGTTAACCGTCACTTGACACGCCACGACTAATAGAATATGCAAAGTCTAACATCCTTCCCAAATGGCATCCTTATTCACTATATAGTGCACTGCTTGTGAACAAAGCCCTATGGGTCCTGGTCTAAAGTAGTGCACTAGGGGATAGTGTGACATTTAAGATGCAAGCTAGGTGGGCGTGGATGTCCCTTTATTAAGACTAAATAGAACAACAATCTGTTTCCATGACAACCCATTACACAACTCACAGACAAGACAAACACCAGTGTCAGCCTGCTATGCAGATGATCTCCTTACTGTATGTCTATTAGAAGGCTGTATCAAAACACGATGGGACACAGGCCAACCCGAAATTAATCACGGTCCTAATTACCTCAGTAGAAGAACCAGCACAACCCTGCCTTCCTGTTCCCCGAGCCTCTGCCCAGAGAACGAGCGGTTATTTATCAGGCTGATGGAGGACCCTTATGTAGAAAGGCCAACAGCCAGCCCAGGCATCATCATCACGTTCATCAATCACACCTGCACTCTCTGCCAGGTGTGTGAAGCTTCTACAATGACCACTGTAACTGTGACAGAAAGGCAGATCACAAGAGATGGGAGGGAGGTTGAGGATGAGTCTCAAATGGCACCCTATTCTTTGACCAGGGTCCATTGGGCTCTGAACTAAAGTAGTGCACTACATTAGGGAATAGGGTGCCAATTGGGATACATGTCACACATAATCATTATCATCACTTCTACATCATCATCATTAATAATGCCTGAACAATGACTACTGCATATTCACCCTGCTCCCTGCCGGGCAGAGTGAAGTTACTATAACTACTGCATATTCACCCTGCTCCCTGCCAGGCAGAGTGATGTTACTATGACTACTGCTTATTCAACCTGCTCCCTGCCAGGCAGAGTGAAGTTACTATGACTACTGCATATTCACCCTGCTCCCTGCCAGGCAGAGTGAAGTTACTATGACTACTGCATATTCACCCTGCTCCCTGCCAGGCAGAGTGAAGTTACTATGACTACTGCATATTCACCCTGCTCCCTGCCAGGCAGAGTGAAGTTACTATGACTACTGCATATTCACCGTACTCCCTGCCAGGCAGAGGGAAGTTACTATGACTACTGCATATTCAACCTGCTCCCTGCCAGGCAGAGTGAAGTTACTATGACTACTGCATATTCACCCTGCTCCCTGCCAGGCAGAGTGAAGTTACTATGACTACTGCATATTCACCCTGCTCCCTGCCAGGCAGAGTGAAGTTACTATGACTACTGCATATTCACCCTGCTCCCTGCCAGGCAGAGTGAAGTCACTATGACTACTGCATGTTCACCCTGCTCCCTGCCAGGCAGAGTGACGTTACTATGACTACTGCATATTCACCCTACTCCCTGCCAGGCAGAGGGAAGTTACTATGACTACTGCATATTCACCCTACTCCCTGCCAGGCAGAGGGAAGTTACTATGACTACTGCATATTCAACCTGCTCCCTGCCAGGCAGAGTGAAGTTACTATGACTACTGCATATTCACCCTGCTCCCTGCCAGGCAGAGTGAAGTTACTATGACTACTGCATATTCACCCTGCTCCCTGCCAGGCAGAGTGAAGTTACTATGACTACTGCATATTCACCCTGCTCCCTGCCAGGCAGAGTGAAGTCACTATGACTACTGCATGTTCACCCTGCTCCCTGCCAGGCAGAGTGACGTTACTATGACTACTGCATATTCACCCTGCTCCCTGCCAGGCAGAGTGAAGTTACTATGACTACTGCATATTCATCCTGCTCCCTGCCAGGCAGAGTGATGTCACTATGACTACTGCATATTCACCCTGCTCCCTGCCAGGCAGAGTGAAGTTACTATGACTACTGCATATTCACCCTGCTCCCTGCCAGGCAGAGTGAAGTTACTATGACTACTGCATATTCAACCTGCCAGGCAGAGTGAAGTTACTATGACTACTAATTATTCACCCTGCTCCCTGCCAGGCAGAGTGAAGTTACTATGACTACTGCATATTCACCCAGCTCCCTGCCAGGCAGAGTGACGTTACTATGACTACTGCATATTCACCCTGCTCCCTGCCAGGCAGAGTGAAGTTAATATGACTACTGCACATTCACCCTGCTCCCTGCCAGGTAGAGTTACGTTACTATGACTACTGCATATTCACCCTACTCCCTGCCAGGCAGAGTGAAGTTACTATGACTACTGCATATTCACCCTGCTCCCTGCCAGGCAGAGTGAAGTTACTATGACTACTGCATATTCACATTGCTCCATGCCAGGCAGAGTGAAGTTACTATGACTACTGCATATTCACCCTGCTCCCTGCCAGGCAGAGTGACGTTACTATGACTACTGCTTAGTCATCCTGCTCCCTGCCAGGCAGAGTGACGTTACTATGACTACTGCTTATTCACCCTATTACCTTGTCAGCTCAGGGACTTGATCCATCAACCTTTCAGTTACTGGCCCAACACTCTAACCACTAGACTACCCTGCCACCCCAATACTCTACCCTGAGGCATCAAAGCCAAAGGAACTGCACAATATTAAGCAATGCTGTAGGTGGAGGGGAAGTAGTGTAGAAACCTACAAAAAACAACTAGGCAACAACAAATTCAATCCCCTCAAAGTGTATTGGTCACAGACACAGTTTAGCAGATGTTAAATGCTTTTGTTACCAGCTCATAGCAGTGCAGTAAAATGTCAAACAAGTACACGCAAAAAGTATTACATCTTGAAATGTCGGAATGAATCCGATTAACAACCCAAACACTCTTGAGTGTTATTGAACTGCTGCCAGCAACGGGTTGGGTCTCACGCTACATCCCTTTCAGCATGGTACCTGTACTGCCTTCCTTTCAGCATGGTACCTGTACTGCCTTCCTTTCAGCATGGTACCTGTACTGCCTTCCTTTCAGCATGGTACCTGTACTGCCTCCCTTTCAGCATGGTACCTGTACTGTCTTCCTTTCAGCATGGTACCTGTACTGCCTCCCTTTCAGCATGGTACCTGTACTGCCTCCCTTTCAGCATGGTACCTGTACTGCCTTCCTTTCAGCATGGTACCTGTACTGCCTTCCTTTCAGCATGGTACCTGTACTGCCTTCCTTTCAGCATGGTACCTGTACTGCCTCCCTTTCAGCATGGTACCTGTACTGCCTCCCTTTCAGCATGGTACCTGTACTGCCTCCCTTTCAGCATGGTACCTGTACTGCCTTCCTTTCAGCATGGTACCTGTACTGCCTCCCTTTCAGCATGGTACCTGTACTGCCTTCCTTTCAGCATGGTACCTGTACTGCCTCCCTTTCAGCATGGTACCTGTACTGCCTTCCTTTCAGCATGGTACCTGTACTGCCTTCCTTTCAGCATGGTACCTGTACTGCCTTCCTTTCAGCATGGTACCTGTACTGCCTTCCTTTCAGCATGGTACCTGTACTGCCTCCCTTTCAGCATGGTACCTGTACTGCCTTCCTTTCAGCATGGCACCTGTACTGCCTCTGTAGCTTAATTCATCCCCTCAAACAGCACAGTACCTGTACTGCCTCTGTAGTCTAATTCATCCCCTCAAACAGCATGGTACCTGTACTGCCTCTGTAGTCTAATTCATCCCCTCAAACAGCATGGTACCTGTACTGCCTCTGTAGTCTAATTCATTCCCTCCAACAGCACGGTACCTGTACTGCCTCTGTAGTCTAATTCATCCCCTCAAACAGCATGGTACCTGTACTGCCTCTGTAGTCTAATTCATCCCCTCAAACAGCATGGTACCTGTACTGCCTCTGTAGTCTAATTCATCCCCTCAAACAGCATGGTACCTGTACTGCCTCTGTAGTCTAATTCATTCCCTCCAACAGCACGGTACCTGTACTGCCTCTGTAGTCTAATTCATCCCCTCAAACAGCACAGTACCTGTACTGCCTCTGTAGTCTAATTCATCCCCTCAAACAGCATGGTACCTGTACTGCCTCTGTAGTCTAATTCATCCCCTCAAACAGCATGGTACCTGTACTGCCTCTGTAGTCTAATTCATTCCCTCCAACAGCACGGTACCTGTACTGCCTCTGTAGTCTAATTCATCCCCTCAAACAGCATGGTACCTGTACTGCCTCTGTAGTCTGATTCAACCCCTCAAACAGCATGGTACCTGTACTGCCTCCCTTTCAGCATGGTACCTGTACTGCCTTCCTTTCAGCATGGTACCTGTACTGCCTCCCTTTCAGCATGGTACCTGTACTGCCTTCCTTTCAGCATGGCACCTGTACTGCCTCTGTAGCTTAATTCATCCCCTCAAACAGCATGGTACCTGTACTGCCTCTGTAGTCTAATTCATCCCCTCAAACAGCATGGTACCTGTACTGCCTCTGTAGTCTAATTCATCCCCTCAAACAGCATGGTACCTGTACTGCCTCTGTAGTCTAAATCATCCCCTCAAACAGCAAGGTACCTGTACTGCCTCTGTAGTCTAAATCATCCCCTCAAACAGCAAGGTACCTGTACTGCCTCTGTAGTCTAATTCATCCCCTCAAACAGCACAGTACCTGTACTGCCTCTGTAGTCTAATTCATCCCCTCAAACAGCACAGTACCTGTACTGCCTCTGTAGTCTAATTCATCCCCTCAAACAGCACAGTACCTGTACTGCCTCTGTAGTCTAATTCATCCCCTCAAACAGCACAGTACCTGTACTGCCTCTGTAGTCTAATTCATCCCCTCAAACAGCATGGTACCTGTACTGCCTCTGTAGTCTAATTCATCCCCTCAAACAGCATGGTACCTGTACTGCCTCTGTAGTCGAATTCATCCCCTCAAACAGCATGGCACCTGTACTGCCTCTGTAGTCTAATTCATCCCCTCAAACAGCATGGTAGAGAGCGAGGGAAGCACCGTAGCTTCTCATTTTAACATCTCTCACTTCTGTCTCTTCCCTGTCTCACTCGCTGCCCTGTTTCCAACTGTTAAGGACGATGACGTGTGGAGAGATTTATATCCAAATAATCTCTCCTTCTGTTGACGTTACAGCATTGGTGCTGTTTGTTTCATATTTGTTTCCTTTATGATGATCGAGACCTGTTAGTGAGTGTTTTGGGATAACTGCACTGGGATTTATTTTTATTTTGTACAAACATTTTGTTGCAACATTTACACCCCCTTACTCCCAAACAAACAATATTCCCTTTACACTGGGTGTACAAAACATGACGAACACCTGTTCTTTCCATGACACAGACTGACCAGGTGAATCCAGGTGAAAGCCATGATCCCTTATTGATGTCACCTGTTATATCCACTTCAAACAGCGTAGATGAAGGGGAGGAGACGGGTTAAAGAAGGATTTTTAGAACTTGAAACAATTGAGACATGGATTGTGAATGTGAGCCATTCAGAGGATGAATGAGACAAAATATTTAATTGTCTTTTAACAGGGTATGGTAGTAGGTGCCAGATGCACCGGTTTGAGTGCGTCAAGAACTGCAACGCTGCTGGGTTTTTCACACTCAACAGTTTCCTGTGTGTATCAAGAATGGTCCACCACCCAAAGGACATCCAGCTAACTTGACACAACAGTGGGAAGCATTGGAGTCAACGTGGGTCACAGTGGAACACATTCAACACCACGTAGAGTCAACGTGGGCCAGCATCCCTGTGGAACACATTCAACACCATGTAGAGTCAACGTGGGTCAGCATCCCTGTGGAACACATTCAACACCACGTAGAGTCAACGTGGGCCAGCATCCCTGTGGAACACATTCAACACCATGTAGAGTCCACGTGGGCCAGCATCCCTGTGGAACACATTCAACACCATGTAGAGTCAACGTGGGCCAGCATCCCTGTGGAACACATTCAACACCATGTAGAGTCCACGTGGGCCAGCATCCCTGTGGAACACATTCAACACCATGTAGAGTCCACATGGGCCAGCATCCCTGTGGAACACATTCAACACCACGTAGAGTCAACGTGGGCCAGCATCCCTGTGGAACACATTCAACACCATGTAGAGTCCACGTGGGCCAGCATCCCTGTGGAACACATGCAACACCACGTAGAGTCAACGTGGGCCAGCATCCCTGTGGAACACATTCAACACCATGCAGAGACAACGTGGGCCAGCATCCCTGTGGAACACATTCAACACCATGTAGAGTCAACGTGGGACAGCATCCCTGTGGAACGCATTCAACACCATGTAGAGTCAACGTGGGCCAGCATCCCTGTGGAACGCATTCAACACCATGTAGAGTCAACGTGGGCCAGCATCCCTGTGGAACGCATTCAACACTATGTAGAGTCAACGTGGGCCAGCATCCCTGTGGAACACATTCAACACCATGTAGAGTCCACATGGGCCAGCATCCCTGTGGAACACATTCAACACCATATAGAGTCAACATGGGCCAGCATCCCTGTGGAACACATTCAACACCATGTAGAGTCAACATGGGCCAGCATCTCTGTGGAACACATTCAACACCATGTAGAGTCAACGTGGGCCAGCATCCCTGTGGAACACATTCAACACCATGTAGAGTCAACGTGGGCCAGCATCCCTGTGGAACGCATTCAACACCATGTAGAGTCAACATGGGCCAGCATCCCTGTGGAACACATTCAACACCATGTAGAGTCAACATGGGCCAGGATCCCTGTGGAACACATTCAACACCATGTACTGTCCACATGACCCAGCATCCCTGTGCAACACATTCAATACCATGTAGAGTCCACATGGGCCAGCATCCCTGTGGACTCAACACCATGTAGAGTCAACGTGGGCCAGCATCCCTGTGGAACACATTCAACACCATGTAGAGTCCACATGGGCCAGCATGCCTGTGGAACACATACAACACCATGTAGAGTCCACATGGGCCAGCATCCCTGTGGAACACATTCAACACCACGTAGAGTCAACGTGGGCCAGCATCCCTGTGGAACACATTCAACACCATGTAGAGTTCATGTCCCAGCATCCCTGTGGAACACATTCAACACCATGTAGAGTCCATGACCTGAGGGCAAAAGGGGCAACTGCAACTAAATATTAAGAAGGTGTTCCTAAAGTTTTGTCCACTCAGTGTATCGTGAACTACGTTTGACCAGAGCCCCATAGTGCCCTATTCCCTTCATAGTGAACTACGTTTGACCAGAGCCCCATAGTGCCCTATTCCCTTCATAGTGAACTACGTTTGACCAGAGCCCCATAGTGCCCTATTCCCTTCATAGTGAACTACGTTTGACCAGAGCCCCATAGTGCCCTATTCCCTTCATAGTGAACTATGTTTGACCAGAGCCACATAGGGCCCTATTCCCTTCATAGTAAACTACGTTTGACCAGAGCCACATAGGGCCCTATTCCCTTCATAGTGAACTACGTTTGACCAGAGCCCCATAGTGACCCTATTCCCTTCATAGTGAACTATGTTTGACCAGAGCCCCATAGTGCCCTATTCCCTTCATAGTGAACTATGTTTGACCAGAGCCACATAGGGCCCTATTCCCTTCATAGTGAACTATGTTTGACCAGAGCCACATAGGGCCCTATTCCCTTCATAGTGAACTATGTTTGACCAGAGCCCCATAGTGACCCTATTCCCTTCATAGTGAACTATGTTTGACCAGAGTGAAATGACACTCTGCCTCTGTCTCTGGGCCTGTGACTTCCCTCTCCCTCTCTCTCTGGGTCTTTGACTTCCCTCTCCCTCTCTCTCTGGGTCTGAAATGACACTCCCTCTCTCGCTCTCTGTCTGCATATGAACAGGCGTACCGGATGGTGTGTGTTCCCTCTCTTCCGCCTCCTCCCTGAATGGAGTACAAGGTGTAAAACTGGTCTTTGCTGATAAAAGGTGACAGTGTAGTGACCTTTTCAGTTCCCTCTGGTCTAAACCTCAGATAAAAAGAAAACCATTACAAATACAACACCAGGAAATGAACCTCAACAAAACTCTTGGCCCGGGAGCAGCTTTGAATCTGTAACAAACATCTCACCACCCGTCCCAAATGACACCCTATTCCCTACATAGTGCACTACTTTAGACCCTATTCCCTTCATAGTGCACTGGTCCCTGGTCCAAAGTAGTGCACTATATAGGGAGTAGGGTGTCATTTGGAACGCAGATCAAAATGCTGTATTTCTCAGAGCGGATCACATGAAGTTTGTCCAAAACAAATGTTGAGACAGAGAAAAGAGGCTGTAAGGCTGTTAGGAAGTCACTCATTGGAATCGCAAATTCCTCATCTGATGAATTAAACATTAGCGTTTTTTTTATTAGTAGGTGCTAATTCAGCCTGGATTTATTCATTAAAACTCCTGGCTGCAATTTTAATTAAGCATGTATTCAAGTCAGTGAGAAGACTTCATTTACAGCCTCTGCTTTAGCTCATCGAACAAAGACAGATATAGGTAACACTACAGAGGACAGATATAGGTAACACTACAGAGGACAGATATAGGTAACACTACAGAGGACAGATATAGGTAACACTACAGAGGACAGATATAGGTATCTGTTGTGTTATGGGGTATCTAGGGTACACATCTGTTGTGTTATGGGGTATCTAGGGTACACATATGTTGTGTTACGGGGTATCTAGGGTACACATCTGTTGTGTTATGGGGTATCTAGGGTACACATCTGTTGTGTTACGGGGTATCTAGGGTACACATCTGTTGTGTTATGGGGTATCTAGGGTACACATATGTTGCTTCGGGGTACACATCTCTTGTGTTATGGGGTACACATCTGTTGTGTTATGGGGTATCTAGGGTACACATCTGCTGTGTTATGGGGTACACATCTGCTGTGTTATGGGGTACACATCTATTGTGTTATGGGGTACACAGCTCAAAGACTTCAATGTGCTGTTTGTTTAAAGAAAAGCTGTACGCTGTCTGCAGTGTACCATAATCCTACTGTTGTCTTCACAACTCTGCGGGTCTGTGTGTGTATGCGAGAGAGAGGGAGTCTCTCTGCTACAGTTGACTCCCTAATCTTTAGTATATCCCAACAGTTACTGTTCGAGACATCCAACAATCTGTTGTTTGAAAGCCCGAGGTTTGTACTTGGATAGCAATAATTGTACATTTTCTCCATCCAGGCCATTGCAGTTTTTTGACATGCTATCTTGTAGACTCGTTCTAGATATGTCATTAGGGCATTGACGCTGACATCCTCTACCATTGTCAATGGCTGCAAATCAACAGCAATTATTTCTGTAGTCAATGCAGTCATTTCTCAATGAAAATCCGTATCTCTACTGTTACCCCCCTATCTGTTAGTATCTCTACTGTTACCTGTTAGTATCTCTACTGTTACCTGTTAGTATCTCTACTGTTGTCTGTTAGTATCTCTACCGTTACCTGTTAGTATCTCTACTGTTACCTGTTAGTATCTCTACTGTTACCTGTTAGTATCTCTACTGTTACCTCCCTATCTGTTAGTATCTCTACTGTTACCTGTTAGTATCTCTACTGTTACCTGTTAGTATCTCTACTGCTACCTGTTAGTATCTCTACTGTTATCTGTTAGTATCTCTACTGTTACCTGTTAGTATCTCTACTGTTACCTGTTAGTATCTCTACTGTTACCTGTTAGTATCTCTACTGTTACTTGTTAGTATCTATACTGTTACCTGTTAGTATCTCTACTGTTACCTGTTAGTATTTCTACTGTTACCTCCCTATCTGTTAGTATCTCTACTGTTACCTGTTAGTATCTCTACTGTTACCTGTTAGTATCTCTACTGTTACTTGTTAGTATCTCTACTGTTACCTGTTAGTATCTCTACTGTTACCTGTTAGTATCTCTACTGTTACCTGTTAGTATCTCTACTGTTACCTGTTAGTATCTCTACTGTTACCTGTTAGTATCTCTACTGTTACCTGTTAGTATCTCTACTGTTACTTGTTAGTATCTCTACTGTTACCTGTTAGTATCTCTACTGTTACCTGTTAGTATCTCTACTGTTACCTCCCTATCTGTTAGTATCTCTACTGTTACCTGTTCGTGTCTCTACTGTTACCTGTTAGTATCTCTACTGTTACCTGTTAGTATCTCTACTGTTACCTGTTAGTGTCTCTACTGTTACCTGTTAGTATCTCTACTGTTACCTGTTAGTATCTCTACTGTTACCTCCCTATCTGTTAGTATCTCTACTGTTACCTGTTAGTATCTCTACTGTTACCTGTTAGTATCTCTACTGTTACCTGTTAGTATCTCTACTGTTACCTGTTAGTATCTCTACTGTTACCTGTTAGTATCTCTACTGTTACCTCCCTATCTGTTAGTATCTCTACTGTTACCTGTTAGTATCTCTACTGTTACCTGTTAGTATCTCTACTGTTACCTGTTAGTATCTCTACTGTTACCTGTTAGTATCTCTACTGTTACCTGTTAGTATCTCTACTGTTACCTGTTAGTATCTCTACTGTTACCTGTTAGTATCTCTACTGTTACCTGTTAGTATTTCTACTGTTACCTCCCTATCTGTTAGTATCTCTACTGTTACCTGTTAGTATCTCTACTGTTACCTGTTAGTATCTCTACTGTTACCTGTTAGTATCTCTACTGTTACCTGTTAGTATTTCTACTGTTAGCTGTTAGTATCTCTACTGTTACCTGTTAGTATTTCTACTGTTACCTCCCTATCTGTTAGTATCTCTACTGTTAGCTGTTAGTATTTCTACTGTTACCTGTTAGTATCTCTACTGTTACCTGTTAGTATCTCTACTGTTACCTGTTAGTATCTCTACTGTTACCTGTTAGTATCTCTACTGTTACCTGTTAGTATCTCTACTGTTACCTGTGAGTATCTCTACCGTTACCTGTTAGTATCTCTACTGTTACATCCCTATCTGTTAGTATCTCTACTGTTACCTGTTAGTATCTCTACTGTTACCTGTTAGTATCTCTACTGTTACCTGTTAGTATCTCTACTGTTACCTGTTAGTATCTCTACTGTTACCTGTTAGTGTCTCTATTGTTACCTGTTAGTATCTCTACTGTTACATCCCTATCCCTAAATTTGTCTGTACATTATACCTTGATGCTATTTTATCGCCCCCAGAAACCTCCTTTTACTCTATGTTCCAGACGTTCTAGACGACCAATTCTCATAGCTTTTAGCCGTACCCTTATTCTACTCCTCCTATGTTCCTCTGGCGATGTAGAGGTGAATCCAGGCCCTGCAGTGCCTAGCTCCACTCCTATTCCCCAGGCGCTCTCTTTTGACGACTTCTGTAACCGTAATAGCCTTGGTTTCATGCATGTTAACATTAGAAGCCTCCTCCCTAAGTTTGTTCTATTCACTGCTTTAGCACACTCTGCCAACCCGGATGTTCTAGCTGTGTCTGAATCCTGGCTTAGGAAGACCACCAAAAATTCAGACATTTTAATTCCAAACTACAACATTTTCAGACAAGATAGAACTGCCAAAGGGGGCGGTGTTGCAATCTACTGCAAAGATAGCCTGCAGAGTTCTGTCCTACTATCCAGGTCTGTACCCAAACAATTTGAACTTCTACTTTTAAAAATCCACCTCTCTAAAAACAAGTCTCTCACCGTTGCCGCCTGCTATAGACCACCCTCCGCCCCCAGCTGTGCTCTGGACACCATATGTGAACTGATTGCCCCCCATCTATCTTCAGAGTTCGTGCTGCTAGGCGACCTAAACTGGAACATGCTTAACACCCCAGCCATCCTACAATCTAAACTTGATGCCCTCAATCTCACACAAATTATCAATGAACCTACCAGGTACCTCCCCAAAGCCTTAAACACGGGCACCCTCATAGATATCATCCTAACCAACTTCCCCTCTAAATACACCTCTGCTGTCTTCAACCAAGATCTCAGCGATCACTGCCTCATTGCCTGCATCCGTAATGGGTCAGCGGTCAAACGACCTCCACTCATCACTGTAAAACGCTCCCTGAAACACTTCTGCGAGCAGGCCTTTCTAATCGACCTGGCCGGGGTATCCTGGAAGGATATTGATCTCATCCCGTCAGTAGAGGATGCCTGGATATTTTTTTTAAAATGCCTTCCTAACCATCTTAAATAAACATGCCCCATTCAAGAAATTTAGAACCAGGAACAGATATAGCCCTTGGTTCTCCCCAGACCTGACTGCCCTTAACCAACACAAAAACATCCTATGGCGTTCTGCATTAGCATCGAACAGCCCCCGTGATATGCAGCTGTTCAGGGAAGCTAGAAACCATTATACACAGGCAGTTAGAAAAGCCAAGGCTAGCTTTTTCAAGCAGAAATTTGCTTCCTGCAACACTAACTCAAAAAAGTTCTGGGACACTGTAAAGTCCATGGAGAATAAGAACACCTCCTCCCAGCTGCCCACTGCACTGAAGATAGGAAACACTGTCACCACTGATAAATCCACCATAATTGAGAATTTCAATAAGCATTTTTCTACGGCTGGCCATGCTTTCCACCTGGCTACTCCTACCCCGGACAACAGCACTGCACCCCCAACAGCAACTCGCCCAAGCCTTCCCCATTTCTCCTTCTCCCAAATCCATTCAGCTGATGTTCTGAAAGAGCTGCAAAATCTGGACCCCTACAAATCAGCCGGGCTAGACAATCTGGACCCTTTCTTTCTAAATTATCTGCCGAAATTGTTGCCACCCCTATTACTAGCCTGTTCAACCTCTCTTTCGTGTCGTCTGAGATTCCCAAAGATTGGAAAGCAGCTGCAGTCATCCCCCTCTTCAAAGGGGGGGACACTCTTGACCCAAACTGCTACAGACCTATATCTATCCTACCGTGCCTTTCTAAGGTCTTCGAAAGCCAAGTCAACAAACAGATTACCGACCATTTCGAATCTCACCATACCTTCTCTGCTATGCAATCTGGTTTCAGAGCTGGTCATGGGTGCACCTCAGCCACGCTCAAGGTCCTAAACGATATCTTAACCGCCATCGATAAGAGACATTACTGTGCAGCCGTATTCATTGATCTGGCCAAGGCTTTCGACTCTGTCAATCACCATATCCTCATCGGCAGACTCGACACTATTGGTTTCTCAAATGATTGCCTTGCCTGGTTCACCAACTACTTCTCTGATAGAGTTCAGTGTGTCAAATCGGAGGGTCTGCTGTCCGGACCTCTGGCAGTCTCTATGGGGGTGCCACAGGGTTCAATTCTTGGACCGACTCTCTTCTCTGTATACATCAATGAGGTCGCTCTTGCTGCTGGTGAGTCCCTGATCCACCTCTACGCAGACGACACCATTCTGTAGACTTCCGGCCCTTCTTTGGACACTGTGTTAACAACCCTCCAGGCAAGCTTCAATGCCATACAACTCTCCTTCCGTGGCCTCCAATTGCTCTTAAATACAAGTAAAACTAAATGCATGCTCTTCAACCGATCGCTACCTGCACCTACCCGCCTGTCCAACATCACTACTCTGGACGGCTCTGATTTAGAATACGTGGACAACTACAAATACTTAGGTGTCTGGTTAGACTGTAAACTCTCCTTCCAGACCCATATCAAACATCTCCAATCCAAAGTTAAATCTAGAATTGGCTTCCTATTTCGCAACAAAGCATCCTTCACTCATGCTGCCAAACATACCCTTGTAAAACTGACCATCCTACCAATCCTCGACTTTGGCGATGTCATTTACAAAATAGCCTCCAATACCCTACTCAACAAATTGGATGCAGTCTATCACAGTGCAATCCGTTTTATCACCAAAGCCCCATATACTACCCACCATTGCGACCTGTACGCTCTCGTTGGCTGGCCCTCGCTTCATACTCGTCGCCAAACCCACTGGCTCCATGTCATCTACAAGACCCTGCTAGGTAAAGTCCCCCCTTATCTCAGCTCGCTGGTCACCATAGCATCTCCCACCTGTAGCACACGCTCCAGCAGGTATATCTCTCTAGTCACCCCCAAAACCAATTCTTTCTTTGGCCGCCTCTCCTTCCAGTTCTCTGCTGCCAATGACTGGAACGAACTACAAAAATCTCTGAAACTGGAAACACTTATCTCCCTCACTAGCTTTAAGCACCAACTGTCAGAGCAGCTCACAGATTACTGCACCTGTACATAGACCACCTATAATTTTGCCCAAACAACTACCTCTTTCCCAACTGTATTTAATTTTAATTTATTTATTTATTTTGCTCCTTTGCACCCCATTATTTTTATTTCTACTTTGCACATTCTTCCATTGGAAAACTACCATTCCAGTATTTTACTTGCTATATTGTATTTACTTTGCCATCATGGCCTTTTTTGCCTTTACCTCCCTTCTCACCTCATTTGCTCACATTGTATATAGACTTGTTTATACTGCATTATTGACTGTATGTTTGTTTTTACTCCATGTGTAACTCTGTGTCGTTTTATCTGTCGAACTGCTTTGCTTTATCTTGGCCAGGTCGCAATTGTAAATGAGAACTTGTTCTCAACTTGCCTACCTGGTTAAATAAAGGTAAAATAAAAATAAAATAAATAAATAAATCTGTTAGTATCTCTACTGTTACCTGTTAGTATCTCTACTGTTACCTGTTAGTATCTCTACTGTTACCTGTTAGTATCTCTACTGTTACCTGTTAGTATCTCTACTTTTACCTGTTAGTATCTCTACTGTTACCTGTTAGTATCTCTACTGTTACCTGTTAGTATCTCTACTGTTACCTGTTAGTAGCTCTACTGTTACCTCCCTATCTGTTAGTATCTCTACTGTTACCTGTTAGTATCTCTACTGTTACCTCCCTATCTGTTAGTATCTCTACTGTTACCTGTTAGTATCTCTACTGTTACCTGTTAGTATCTTTACTGTTACTTGTTAGTATCTCTACTGTTACCTGTTAGCATCTCTACTGTTACCTCCCTATCTGTTAGTATCTCTACTGTTACCTGTTAGTATCTCTACTGTTACCTGTTAGTATCTCTACTGTTACCTGTGAGTATCTCTACCGTTACCTGTTAGTATCTCTACTGTTACATCCCTATCTGTTAGTATCTCTACTGTTACCTGTTAGTATCTCTACTGTTACCTGTTAGTATCTCTACTGTTACCTGTTAGTATCTGTACTGTTACCTGTTAGTATCTCTACTGTTACCTGTTAGTATCTCTACTGTTACCCTCCCTATCTTTTAGTATCTCTAATGTTACCTGTTAGTATCTCTACTGTTACCTGTTAGTATCTTTACTGTTACTTGTTAGTATCTCTACTGTTACCTGTTAGCATCTCTACTGTTACCTCCCTATCTGTTAGTATCTCTACTGTTACCTGTTAGTATCTCTACTGTTACCTGTTAGTATCTCTACTGTTACCTGTGAGTATCTCTACCGTTACCTGTTAGTATCTCTACTGTTACATCCCTATCTGTTAGTATCTCTACTGTTACCTGTTAGTATCTCTACTGTTACCTGTTAGTATCTCTACTGTTACCTGTTAGTATCTCTACTGTTACCTGTTAGTATCTCTACTGTTACCTCCCTATCTGTTAGTATCTCTACTGTTACCTGTTAGTATCTCTACTGTTACCTCCCTATCTGTTAGTATCTCTACTGTTACCTGTTAGTATCTCTACTGTTACCTGTTAGTATCTTTACTGTTATCTGTTAGTATCTCTACTGTTACCTGTTAGTATCTCTACTGTTACCTGTTAGTATCTTTACTGTTACTTGTTAGTACTCTAACTGTTACCTGTTAGTATCTCTACTGTTACCTGTTAGTATCTTTACTGTTACTTGTTAGTATCCTCTACTGTTACCTGTTAGCATCTCTACTGTTACCTCCCTATCTGTTAGTATCTCTACTGTTACCTGTTAGTATCTCTACTGTTACCTGTTAGTATCTCTACTGTTACCTGTGAGTATCTCTACCGTTACCTGTTAGTATCTCTACTGTTACATCCCTATCTGTTAGTATCTCTACTGTTTACCTGTTAGTATCTCTACTGTTACCTGTTAGTATCTCTACTGTTACCTGTTAGTATCTTCTACTGTTACCTGTTAGTATCTCTACTGTTACCTGTTAGTATCTCTACTGTTACCTCCCTATCTGTTAGTATCTCTACTGTTACCTGTTAGTATCTCTACTGTTACCTGTTAGTATCTCTACTGTTACCTGTTAGTATCTCTACTGTTACCCTGTTAGTATCTCTACTGTTACCTGTGAGTATCTCTACCGTTACCTGTTAGTTCTCTACTGTTACATCCCTGTTAGTATCTCTACTGTTACCTGTTAGTATCTCTACTGTTACCTGTTAGTATCTCTACTGTTACCTGTTAGTATCTCTACTGTTACCTGTTAGTATCTCTACTGTTACCTGTTGTATCTCTACTGTTACCTGTTAGTATCTCTACTGTTACCTCCCTATCTGTTAGTATCTCTACTGTTACCTGTTAGTATCTCTACTGTTACCTCCCTATCTGTTAGTATCTCTACTGTTACCTGTTAGTATCTCTACTGTTACCTGTTAGTATCTTTACTGTTATCTGTTAGTACTCTACTGTTACCTGTTAGTATCTCTACTGTTACCTGTTAGTATCTTTACTGTTACTTGTTAGTATCTCTACTGTTACCTGTTAGTATCTCTACTGTTACCTGTTAGTATCTTTACTGTTACTTGTTAGTATCTCTACTGTTACCTGTTAGCATCTCTACTGTTACCTCCCTATCTGTTAGTATCTCTACTGTTACCTGTTAGTATCTCTACTGTTACCTGTTAGTATCTCTACTGTTACCTGTGAGTATCTCTACCGTTACCTGTTAGTATCTCTACTGTTACATCCCTATCTGTTAGTATCTCTACTGTTACCTGTTAATATCTCTACTGTTACCTGTTAGTATCTCTACTGTTACCTGTTAGTATCTCTACTGTTACCTGTTAGTATCTCTACTGTTACCTGTTAGTATCTCTACTGTTACCTGTTAGTATCTCTACTGTTACCCTCCCTATCTGTTAGTATCTCTACTGTTACCTGTTAGTATCTCTACTGTTACCTGTTAGTATCTCTACTGTTACCTGTTAGTATCTCTACTGTTACCTGTTAGTATCTCTACTGTTACCTGTTAGTATCTCTACTGTTACCTCCCTATCTGTTAGTATCTCTACTGTTACCTGTTAGTATCTCTACTGTTACCTGTTAGTATCTCTACTGTTACCTGTTAGTATCTTTACTGTTACTTGTTAGTATCTCTACTGTTACCTGTTAGCATCTCTACTGTTACCTCCCTATCTGTTAGTATCTCTACTGTTACCTGTTAGTATCTCTACTGTTACCTGTTAGTATCTCTACTGTTACCTGTGAGTATTCTCTACCGTTACCTGTTAGTGTCTCTACTGTTACATCCCTATCTGTTAGTATCTCTACTGTTACCTGTTAGTATCTCTACTGTTACCTGTTAGTATCTCTACTGTTACCTGTTAGTATCTCTACTGTTACCTGTTAGTATCTCTACTGTTACCTGTTAGTATCTCTACTGTTACCTGTTAGTATCTCTACTGTTACCTCCTATCTGTTAGTATCTCTACTGTTACCTGTAGTATCTCTACTGTTACCTGTTAGTATCTCTACTGTACCTGTTAGTATCTCTACTGTTACCTGTTAGTATCTCTACTGTTACCTGTTAGTATCTCTACTGTTACCTGTTAGTATTTCTACTGTTACCTCCCTATCTGTTAGTATCTCTACTGTTACCTGTTATATCTCTACTGTTACCTGTTAGTATCTCTACTGTTACCCTGTTAGTATCTCTACTGTTACCTGTTAGTATCTCTACTGTTACCTGTTAGTATTTCTACTGTTAGCTGTTAGTATCTCTACTGTTACCTGTTAGTATCTCTACTGTTACCTGTTAGTATTTCTACTGTTACCTCCCTATCTGTTAGTATCTCTACTGTTAGCTGTTAGTATTTCTACTGTTACCTGTTAGTATCTCTACTGTTACCTGTTAGTATCTCTACTGTTACCTGTTAGTATCTCTACTGTTACCTGTTAGTATCTCTACTGTTACCTGTTAGTATCTCTACTGTTACGTCCTTTCTGTTAGTATCTCTACTGTTACCTGTTAGTATCTCTACTGTTACCTGTTAGTATCTCTACTGTTACCTGTTAGTATCTCTACTGTTACCTGTTAGTATCTCTACTGTTACCTGTTAGTATCTCTACTGTTACGTCCTTTCTGTTAGTATCTCTACTGTTACCTGTTAGTATCTCTACTGTTACCTGTTAGTATCTTTACTGTTACTTGTTAGTATCTCTACTGTTACCTGTTAGCATCTCTACTGTTACCCTCCCTATCTGTTAGTATCTCTACTGTTACCTGTTAGTATCTCTACTGTTACCTGTGAGTATCTCTACCGTTACCTGTTAGTATCTCTACTGTTACATCCCTATCTGTTAGTATCTCTACTGTTACCTGTTAGTATCTCTACTGTTACCTGTTAGTATCTCTACTGTTACCTGTTAGTATCTCTACTGTTACCTGTTAGTATCTCTACTGTTACCTGTTAGTATCTCTACTGTTACCTGTTAGTATCTCTACTGTTACCTGTTAGTATCTCTACTGTTACCTGTTAGTATCTCTACTGTTACCTGTTAGTATTTCTACTGTTACCTCCCTATCTGTTAGTATCTCTACTGTTACCTGTTAGTATCTCTACTGCTACCTGTTAGTAATCTCTACTGTTACCTGTTAGTATCTCTACTGTTACCTGTTAGTATCTCTACTGTACTGTTACCTGTTATATCTCTACTGTTACCTGTTAGTATTTCTACTGTTAGCTGTTAGTATCTCTACTGTTACCTGTTAGTATCTCTACTGTTACCTGTTAGTATCTCTACTGTTACCTCCCTATCTGATAGTATCTCTACTGTTAGCTGTTAGTATTTCTACTGTTACCTGTTAGTATCTCTACTGTTACCTGTTAGTATTTCTACTGTTACCTGTTAGTATCTCTACTGTTACCTGTTAGTATCTCTACTGTTACCTGTTAGTATCTCTACTGTTACCTGTTAGTATCTCTACTGTTACCTGTTAGTATCTCTACTGTTACCATCCCTATCTGTTAGTATCTCTACTGTTACCTGTTAGTAATCTCTACTGTTACCTGTTAGTATCTTTACTGTTACTTGTTAGTATCTCTACTGTTACCTGTTAGCATCTCTACTGTTACCTCCCTATCTGTTAGTATCTCTACTGTTACCTGTGAGTATCTCTACCGTTACCTGTTAGTATCTCTACTGTTACATCCCTATCTGTTAGTATCTCTACTGTTACCTGTTAGTATCTCTACTGTTACCTGTTAGTATCTCTACTGTTACCTGTTAGTATCTCTACTGTTACCTGTTAGTATCTCTACTGTTACCTGTTAGTATCTCTACTGTTACCTGTTAGTATCTCTACTGTTACCTGTTAGTATCTCTACTGTTACATCCCTATCTGTTAGTATCTCTACTGTTACCTGTTAGTATCTCTACTGTTACCTGTTAGTATCTCTACTGTTACCTGTTAGTATCTCTACTGTTACCTGTTAGTATCTCTACTGTTACCTCCCTATCTGTTAGTATCTCTACTGTTACCTGTTAGTATCTCTACTGTTACCTCCCTATCTGTTAGTATCTCTACTGTTACCTGTTAGTATCTCTACTGTTACCTGTTAGTATCTTTACTGTTATCTGTTAGTATCTCTACTGTTACCTGTTAGTATCTCTACTGTTACCTGTTAGTATCTTTACTGTTACTGTTAGTATCTCTACTGTTACCTGTTAGTATCTCTACTGTTACCTGTTAGTATCTTTACTGTTACTTGTTAGTATCTCTACTGTTACCTGTTAGTATCTCTACTGTTACCTCCCTATCTGTTAGTATCTCTACTGTTACCTGTTAGTATCTCTACTGTTACCTGTTAGTATCTCTACTGTTACCTGTGAGTATCTCTACTGTTACCTGTTAGTATCTCTACTGTTACATCCCTATCTGTTAGTATCTCTACTGTTACCTGTTAGTATCTCTACTGTTACCTGTTAGTATCTCTACTGTTACCTGTTAGTATCTCTACTGTTACCTGTTAGTATCTCTACTGTTACCTGTTAGTATCTCTACTGTTACCTGTTAGTATCTCTACTGTTACCTCCCTATCTGTTAGTATCTCTACTGTTACCTGTTAGTATCTCTACTGTTACCTGTTAGTATCTCTACTGTTACCTGTTAGTATCTCTACTGTTACCTGTTAGTATCTCTACTGTTACCTGTTAGTATCTCTACTGTTACCTGTTAGTATCTCTACTGTTACCTCCCTATCTGTTAGTATCTCTACTGTTACCTGTTAGTATCTCTACTGTTACCTGTTAGTATCTCTACTGTTACCTGTTAGTATCTCTACTGTTACCTGTTAGTATCTCTACTGTTACCTGTTAGTATCTCTACTGTTACCTGTTAGTATCTCTACTGTTACATCCCTATCTGTTAGTATCTCTACTGTTACCTGTTAGTATCTCTACTGTTACCTGTTAGTATCTCTACTGTTACCTGTTAGTATCTCTACTGTTACCTGTTAGTATCTCTACTGTTACCTGTTAGTATCTCTACTGTTACCTCCCTATCTGTTAGTATCTCTACTGTTACCTGTTAGTATCTCTACTGTTACCTGTTAGTATCTTTACTGTTACTTGTTAGTATCTCTACTGTTACCTGTTAGCATCTCTACTGTTACCTCCCTATCTGTTAGGATCTCTACTGTTACCTGTTAGTATCTCTACTGTTACCTGTTAGTATCTCTACTGTTACCTGTTAGTATCTCTACCGTTACCTGTTAGTATCTCTACTGTTACATCCCTATCTGTTAGTATCTCTACTGTTACCTGTTAGTATCTCTACTGTTACCTGTTAGTATCTCTACTGTTACCTGTTAGTATCTCTACTGTTACCTGTTAGTATCTCTACTGTTACCTGTTAGTATCTCTACTGTTACCTCCCTATCTGTTAGTATCTCTACTGTTACCTGTTAGTATCTCTACTGTTACCTCCCTATAGTTAGTATCTCTACTGTTACCTGTTAGTATCTCTACTGTTACCTGTTAGTATCTCTACTGTTATCTGTTAGTATCTCTACTGTTACCTGTTAGTATCTCTACTGTTACCTGTTAGTATCTTTACTGTTACTTGTTAGTATCTCTACTGTTACCTGTTAGTATCTCTACTGTTACCTGTTAGTATCTTACTGTTACCTGTTAGTATCTCTACTGTTACCTCCCTATCTGTTAGTATCTCTACTGTTACCTGTTAGTATCTCTACTGTTACCTGTTAGTATCTCTACTGTTACCTGTTAGTATCTCTACTGTTACCTGTTAGTATCTCTACTGTTACCTGTTAGTATCTCTACTGTTACCTGTTAGTATCTCTACTGTTACCTGTTAGTATCTCTACTGTTACCTCCCTATCTGTTAGTATCTCTACTGTTAGCTGTTAGTATTTCTACTGTTACCTGTTAGTATCTCTACTGTTACCTGTTAGTATCTCTACTGTTACCTGTTAGTATCTCTACTGTTACCTGTTAGTATCTCTACTGTTACCTGTTAGTATCTCTACTGTTACCTGTTAGTATCTCTACTGTTAGCTGTTAGTATCTCTACTGTTACCTGTTAGTATCTCTACTGTTACCTGTTAGTATTTCTACTGTTACCTCCCTATCTGTTAGTATCTCTACTGTTAGCTGTTAGTATTTCTACTGTTACCTGTTAGTATCTCTACTGTTACCTGTTAGTATCTCTACTGTTACCTGTTAGTATCTCTACTGTTACCTGTTAGTATCTCTACTGTTACCTGTTAGTATCTCTACTGTTACCTGTTAGTATCTCTACCGTTACCTGTTAGTATCTCTACTGTTACATCCCTATCTGTTAGTATCTCTACTGTTACCTGTTAGTATCTCTACTGTTACCTGTTAGTATCTCTACTGTTACCTGTTAGTATCTCTACTGTTACCTGTTAGTATCTCTACTGTTACCTGTTAGTATCTCTACTGTTACCTGTTAGTATCTCTACTGTTACATCCCTATGTTAGTATCTCTACTGTTACCTGTTAGTATCTCTACTGTTACCTGTTAGTATCTCTACTGTTACCTGTTAGTATCTCTACTGTTACCTGTTAGTATCTCTACTTTACCTGTTAGTATCTCTACTGTTACCTGTTAGTATCTCTACTGTTACCTGTTAGTATCTCTACTGTTACCTGTTAGTAGCTCTACTGTTACCTCCCTGTTAGTATCTCTACTGTTACCTGTTAGTATCTCTACTGTTACCTCCCTATCTGTTAGTATCTCTACTGTTACCTGTTAGTATCTCTACTGTTACCTGTTAGTATCTTTACTGTTACTTGTTAGTATCTCTACTGTTACCTGTTAGCATCTCTACTGTTACCTCCCTATCTGTTAGTATCTCTACTGTTACCTGTTAGTATCTCTACTGTTACCTGTTAGTATCTCTACTGTTACCTGTGAGTATCTCTACCGTTACCTGTTAGTATCTCTACTGTTACATCCCTATCTGTTAGTATCTCTACTGTTACCTGTTAGTATCTCTACTGTTACCTGTTAGTATCTCTACTGTTACCTGTTAGTATCTCTACTGTTACCTGTTAGTATCTCTACTGTTACCTGTTAGTATCTCTACTGTTACCTCCCTATCTGTTAGTATCTCTACTGTTACCTGTTAGTATCTCTACTGTTACTGTTAGTATCTCTACTGTTACCTGTTAGTATCTCTACTGTTACCTCCCTATCTGTTAGTATCTCTACTGTTACCTGTTAGTATCTCTACTGTTACCTGTTAGTATCTCTACTGTTACCTGTTAGTATCTCTACTGTTACCTGTTAGTATCTCTACTGTTACCTGTTAGTATCTCTACTGTTACCTGTTAGTATCTCTACTGTTACCTGTTAGTATCTCTACTGTTACCTGTTAGTATCTCTACTGTTACCTGTTAGTATCTCTACTGTTACCTGTTAGTATCTCTACTGTTACCTGTTAGTATCCCTACTGTTAGTATCTCTACTGTTACCTGTTAGTATCTCTACTGTTACCTGTTAGTATCTCTACTGTTACCTGTTAGTATCTCTACTGTTACCTGTTAGTATCTCTACTGTTACCTGTTAGTATCTCTACTGTTACCTGTTAGTATCTCTACTGTTACCTGTTAGTATCTCTACTGTTACCTCCCTATCTGTTAGTATCTCTACTGTTACCTGTTAGTATCTCTACTGTTACCTGTTAGTATCTCTACTGTTACCTGTTAGTATCTCTACTGTTACCTGTTAGTATCTCTACTGTTACCTGTTAGTATCTCTACTGTTACCTGTTAGTATCTCTACTGTTACCTGTTAGTATCTCTACTGTTACCTGTTAGTATCTCTACTGTTACCTGTTAGTATCTCTACTGTTACCTGTTAGTATCTCTACTGTTACCTCCCTATCTGTTAGTATCTCTACTGTTACCTGTTAGTATTCTACTGTTACCTGTTAGTATCTCTACTGTTACCTGTTAGTATCTCTACTGTTACCTGTTAGTATCTCTACTGTTACCTGTTAGTATCTCTACTGTTACCTGTTAGTATCTCTACTGTTACCTGTTAGTATCTCTACTGTTACCTGTTAGTATCTCTACTGTTACATCCCTATCTGTTAGTATCTCTACTGTTACCTGTTAGTATCTCTACTGTTACCTGTTAGTATCTCTACTGTTACCTGTTAGTATCTCTACTGTTACCTGTTAGTATCTCTACTGTTACCTGTTAGTATCTCTACTGTTACCTGTTAGTATCTCTACTGTTACATCCCTATCTGTTAGTATCTCTACTGTTACCTGTTAGTATCTCTACTGTTACCTGTTAGTATCTCTACTGTTACCTGTTAGTATCTCTACTGTTACCTGTTAGTATCTCTACTGTTACCTGTTAGTATCTCTACTGTTACCTGTTAGTATCTCTACTGTTACCTGTTAGTATCTCTACTGTTACCTGTTAGTATCTCTACTGTTACCTGTTAGTATCTCTACTGTTACCTCCCTATCTGTTAGTATCTCTACTGTTACCTGTTAGTATCTCTACTGTTACCTCCCTATCTGTTAGTATCTCTACTGTTACCTGTTAGTATCTCTACTGTTACCTGTTAGTATCTCTACTGTTACTTGTTAGTATCTCTACTGTTACCTGTTAGCATCTCTACTGTTACCTCCCTATCTGTTAGTATCTCTACTGTTACCTGTTAGTATCTCTACTGTTACCTGTTAGTATCTCTACTGTTACCTGTTAGTATCTCTACTGTTACCTGTTAGTATCTCTACTGTTACATCCCTATCTGTTAGTATCTCTACTGTTACCTGTTAGTATCTCTACTGTTACCTGTTAGTATCTCTACTGTTACCTGTTAGTATCTCTACTGTTACCTGTTAGTATCTCTACTGTTACCTGTTAGTATCTCTACTGTTACCTCCCTATCTGTTAGTATCTCTACTGTTACCTGTTAGTATCTCTACTGTTACCTGTTAGTATCTCTACTGTTACCTGTTAGTATCTCTACTGTTACCTCCCTATCTGTTAGTATCTCTACTGTTACCTGTTAGTATCTCTACTGTTACCTGTTAGTATCTCTACTGTTACCTGTTAGTATCTCTACTGTTACCTGTTAGTATCTCTACTGTTACATCCCTATCTGTTAGTATCTCTACTGTTACCTGTTAGTATCTCTACTGTTACCTGTTAGTATCTCTACTGTTACCTGTTAGTATCTCTACTGTTACCTGTTAGTATCTCTACTGTTACCTCCCTATCTGTTAGTATCTCTACTGTTACCTGTTAGTATTTCTACTGTTACCTCCCTATCTGTTAGTATCTCTACTGTTAGCTGTTAGTATTTCTACTGTTACCTGTTAGTATCTCTACTGTTACCTGTTAGTATCTCTACTGTTACCTGTTAGTATCTCTACTGTTACCTGTTAGTATCTCTACTGTTACCTGTTAGTATCTCTACTGTTACGTCCTTTCTGTTAGTATCTCTACTGTTACCTGTTAGTATCTCTACTGTTACCTGTTAGTATCTCTACTGTTACCTGTTAGTATCTCTACTGTTACCTGTTAGTATCTCTACTGTTACCTGTTAGTATCTCTACTGTTACGTCCTTTCTGTTAGTATCTCTACTGTTACCTGTTAGTATCTCTACTGTTACCTGTTAGTATCTCTACTGTTACCTGTTAGTATCTCTACTGTTACCTGTTAGTATCTCTACTGTTACCTCCCTATCTGTTAGTATCTCTACTGTTACCTGTTAGTATCTCTACTGTTACCTGTTAGTATCTCTACTGTTACCTGTTAGTATCTCTACTGTTACATCCCTATCTGTTAGTATCTCTACTGTTACCTGTTAGTATCTCTACTGTTACCTGTTAGTATCTCTACTGTTACCTGTTAGTATCTCTACTGTTACCTGTTAGTATCTCTACTGTTACCTGTTAGTATCTCTACTGTTACCTGTTAGTATCTCTACTGTTACCTGTTAGTATCTCTACTGTTACCTGTTAGTATCTCTACTGTTACCTGTTAGTATCTCTACTGTTACCTCCCTATCTGTTAGTATCTCTACTGTTACCTGTTAGTATCTCTACTGTTACCTGTTAGTATCTCTACTGTTACCTGTTAGTATCTCTACTGTTACCTGTTAGTATCTCTACTGTTACCTGTTAGTATCTCTACTGTTACCTGTTAGTATCTCTACTGTTACCTGTTAGTATTTCTACTGTTACCTGTTAGTATCTCTACTGTTACCTGTTAGTATCTCTACTGTTACCTGTTAGTATCTCTACTGTTACCTCCCTATCTGTTAGTATCTCTACTGTTAGCTGTTAGTATTTCTACTGTTACCTGTTAGTATCTCTACTGTTACCTGTTAGTATCTCTACTGTTACCTGTTAGTATCTCTACTGTTACCTGTTAGTATCTCTACTGTTACCTGTTAGTATCTCTACTGTTACCTGTTAGTATCTCTACTGTTACCTGTTAGTATCTCTACTGTTACCTCCCTATCTGTTAGTATCTCTACTGTTACCTGTTAGTATCTCTACTGTTACCTGTTAGTATCTCTACTGTTACCTGTTAGTATCTCTACTGTTACCTGTTAGTATCTCTACTGTTACCTCCCTATCTGTTAGTATCTCTACTGTTACCTGTGAGTATCTCTACCGTTACCTGTTAGTATCTCTACTGTTACATCCCTATCTGTTAGTATCTCTACTGTTACCTGTTAGTATCTCTACTGTTACCTGTTAGTATCTCTACTGTTACCTGTTAGTATCTCTACTGTTACCTGTTAGTATCTCTACTGTTACCTGTTAGTATCTCTACTGTTACCTGTTAGTATCTCTACTGTTACCTGTTAGTATCTCTACTGTTACCTGTTAGTATCTCTACTGTTACATCCCTATCTGTTAGTATCTCTACTGTTACCTGTTAGTATCTCTACTGTTACCTGTTAGTATCTCTACTGTTACCTGTTAGTATCTCTACTGTTACCTGTTAGTATCTCTACTGTTACCTCCCTATCTGTTAGTATCTCTACTGTTACCTGTTAGTATCTCTACTGTTACCTCCCTATCTGTTAGTATCTCTACTGTTACCTGTTAGTATCTCTACTGTTACCTGTTAGTATCTCTACTGTTACCTGTTAGTATCTCTACTGTTACCTGTTAGTATCTCTACTGTTACCTGTTAGTATCTCTACTGTTACCTGTTAGTATCTCTACTGTTACCTGTTAGTATCTCTACTGTTACCTGTTAGTATCTCTACTGTTACCTGTTAGTATCTCTACTGTTACCTGTTAGTATCTCTACTGTTACCTCCCTATCTGTTAGTATCTCTACTGTTACCTGTTAGTATCTCTACTGTTACCTGTTAGTATCTCTACTGTTACCTGTTAGTATCTCTACTGTTACCTGTTAGTATCTCTACTGTTACATCCCTATCTGTTAGTATCTCTACTGTTACCTGTTAGTATCTCTACTGTTACCTGTTAGTATCTCTACTGTTACCTGTTAGTATCTCTACTGTTACCTGTTAGTATCTCTACTGTTACCTGTTAGTATCTCTACTGTTACCTGTTAGTATCTCTACTGTTACCTCCCTATCTGTTAGTATCTCTACTGTTACCTGTTAGTATCTCTACTGTTACCTGTTAGTATCTCTACTGTTACCTGTTAGTATCTCTACTGTTACCTGTTAGTATCTCTACTGTTACCTGTTAGTATCTCTACTGTTACCTGTTAGTATCTCTACTGTTACCTCCCTATCTGTTAGTATCTCTACTGTTACCTGTTAGTATCTCTACTGTTACCTGTTAGTATCTCTACTGTTACCTGTTAGTATCTCTACTGTTACCTGTTAGTATCTCTACTGTTACCTGTTAGTATCTCTACTGTTACCTGTTAGTATCTCTACTGTTACATCCCTATCTGTTAGTATCTCTACTGTTACCTGTTAGTATCTCTACTGTTACCTGTTAGTATCTCTACTGTTACCTGTTAGTATCTCTACTGTTACCTGTTAGTATCTCTACTGTTACCTGTTAGTATCTCTACTGTTACCTCCCTATCTGTTAGTATCTCTACTGTTACCTGTTAGTATCTCTACTGGTACCTGTTAGTATCTTTACTGTTACTTGTTAGTATCTCTACTGTTACCTGTTAGCATCTCTACTGTTACCTCCCTATCTGTTAGGATCTCTACTGTTACCTGTTAGTATCTCTACTGTTACCTGTTAGTATCTCTACTGTTACCTGTGAGTATCTCTACCGTTACCTGTTAGTATCTCTACTGTTACATCCCTATCTGTTAGTATCTCTACTGTTACCTGTTAGTATCTCTACTGTTACCTGTTAGTATCTCTACTGTTACCTGTTAGTATCTCTACTGTTACCTGTTAGTATCTCTACTGTTACCTGTTAGTATCTCTACTGTTACCTCCCTATCTGTTAGTATCTCTACTGTTACCTGTTAGTATCTCTACTGTTACCTCCCTATCTGTTAGTATCTCTACTGTTACCTGTTAGTATCTCTACTGTTACCTGTTAGTATCTTTACTGTTATCTGTTAGTATCTCTACTGTTACCTGTTAGTATCTCTACTGTTACATGTTAGTATCTTTACTGTTACTTGTTAGTATCTCTACTGTTACCTGTTAGTATCTCTACTGTTACCTGTTAGTATCTTTACTGTTACTTGTTAGCATCTCTACTGTTACCTCCCTATCTGTTAGTATCTCTACTGTTACCTGTTAGTATCTCTACTGTTACCTGTTAGTGTCTCTACTGTTACCTGTTAGTATCTCTACTGTTACCTGTTAGTATCTCTACTGTTACCTGTTAGTATCTCTACTGTTACCTGTTAGTATCTCTACTGTTACCTGTTAGTATCTCTACTGTTACCTCCCTATCTGTTAGTATCTCTACTGTTAGCTGTTAGTATTTCTACTGTTACCTGTTAGTATCTCTACTGTTACCTGTTAGTATCTCTACTGTTACCTGTTAGTATCTCTACTGTTACCTGTTAGTATTTCTACTGTTAGCTGTTAGTATCTCTACTGTTACCTGTTAGTATCTCTACTGTTAGCTGTTAGTATCTCTACTGTTACCTGTTAGTATCTCTACTGTTACCTGTTAGTATTTCTACTGTTACCTCCCTATCTGTTAGTATCTCTACTGTTAGCTGTTAGTATTTCTACTGTTACCTGTTAGTATCTCTACTGTTACCTGTTAGTATCTCTACTGTTACCTGTTAGTATCTCTACTGTTACCTGTTAGTATCTCTACTGTTACCTGTTAGTATCTCTACTGTTACCTGTAAGTATCTCTACCGTTACCTGTTAGTATCTCTACTGTTACATCCCTATCTGTTAGTATCTCTACTGTTACCTGTTAGTATCTCTACTGTTACCTGCTAGTATCTCTACTGTTACCTGTTAGTATCTCTACTGTTACCTGTTAGTATCTCTACTGTTACCTGTTAGTGTCTCTATTGTTACCTGTTAGTATCTCTACTGTTACATCCCTATCCGTTAGTATCTCTACTGTTACCTGTTAGTATCTCTACTGTTACCTGTTAGTATCTCTACTGTTACCTGTTAGTATCTCTACTGTTACCTGTTAGTATCTCTACTTTTACCTGTTAGTATCTCTACTGTTACCTGTTAGTATCTCTACTGTTACCTGTTAGTATCTCTACTGTTACCTGTTAGTAGCTCTACTGTTACCTCCCTATCTGTTAGTATCTCTACTGTTACCTGTTAGTATCTCTACTGTTACCTCCCTATCTGTTAGTATCTCTACTGTTACCTGTTAGTATCTCTACTGTTACCTGTTAGTATCTTTACTGTTACTTGTTAGTATCTCTACTGTTACCTGTTAGCATCTCTACTGTTACCTCCCTATCTGTTAGTATCTCTACTGTTACCTGTTAGTATCTCTACTGTTACCTGTTAGTATCTCTACTGTTACCTGTGAGTATCTCTACCGTTACCTGTTAGTATCTCTACTGTTACATCCCTATCTGTTAGTATCTCTACTGTTACCTGTTAGTATCTCTACTGTTACCTGTTAGTATCTCTACTGTTACCTGTTAGTATCTCTACTGTTACCTGTTAGTATCTCTACTGTTACCTGTTAGTATCTCTACTGTTACCTCCCTATCTGTTAGTATCTCTACTGTTACCTGTTAGTATCTTTACTGTTACTTGTTAGTATCTCTACTGTTACCTGTTAGCATCTCTACTGTTACCTCCCTATCTGTTAGGATCTCTACTGTTACCTGTTAGTATCTCTACTGCTACCTGTTAGTATCTCTACTGTTACCTGTGAGTATCTCTACCGTTACCTGTTAGTATCTCTACTGTTACATCCCTATCTGTTAGTATCTCTACTGTTACCTGTTAGTATCTCTACTGTTACCTGTTAGTATCTCTACTGTTACCTGTTAGTATCTCTACTGTTACCTGTTAGTATCTCTACTGTTACCTCCCTATCTGTTAGTATCTCTACTGTTACCTGTTAGTATTTCTACTGTTACCTCCCTATCTGTTAGTATCTCTACTGTTAGCTGTTAGTATTTCTACTGTTACCTGTTAGTATCTCTACTGTTACCTGTTAGTATCTCTACTGTTACCTGTTAGTATCTCTACTGTTACCTGTTAGTATCTCTACTGTTACCTGTTAGTATCTCTACTGTTACGTCCTTTCTGTTAGTATCTCTACTGTTACCTGTTAGTATCTCTACTGTTACCTGTTAGTATCTCTACTGTTACCTGTTAGTATCTCTACTGTTACCTGTTAGTATCTCTACTGTTACCTGTTAGTATCTCTACTGTTACGTCCTTTCTGTTAGTATCTCTACTGTTACCTGTTAGTATCTCTACTGTTACCTGTTAGTATCTTTACTGTTACTTGTTAGTATCTCTACTGTTACCTGTTAGTATCTCTACTGTTACCTCCCTATCTGTTAGTATCTCTACTGTTACCTGTTAGTATCTCTACTGTTACCTGTTAGTATCTCTACTGTTACCTGTTAGTATCTCTACTGTTACATCCCTATCTGTTAGTATCTCTACTGTTACCTGTTAGTATCTCTACTGTTACCTGTTAGTATCTCTACTGTTACCTGTTAGTATCTCTACTGTTACCTGTTAGTATCTCTACTGTTACCTGTTAGTATCTCTACTGTTACCTGTTAGTATCTCTACTGTTACCTGTTAGTATCTCTACTGTTACCTGTTAGTATCTCTACTGTTACCTGTTAGTATTTCTACTGTTACCTCCCTATCTGTTAGTATCTCTACTGTTACCTGTTAGTATCTCTACTGTTACCTGTTAGTATCTCTACTGTTACCTGTTAGTATCTCTACTGTTACCTGTTAGTATCTCTACTGTTACCTGTTAGTATCTCTACTGTTACCTGTTAGTATCTCTACTGTTACCTGTTAGTATTTCTACTGTTAGCTGTTAGTATCTCTACTGTTACCTGTTAGTATCTCTACTGTTACCTGTTAGTATCTCTACTGTTACCTCCCTATCTGATAGTATCTCTACTGTTAGCTGTTAGTATTTCTACTGTTACCTGTTAGTATCTCTACTGTTACCTGTTAGTATTTCTACTGTTACCTGTTAGTATCTCTACTGTTACCTGTTAGTATCTCTACTGTTACCTGTTAGTATCTCTACTGTTACCTGTTAGTATCTCTACTGTTACCTGTTAGTATCTCTACTGTTACCTCCCTATCTGTTAGTATCTCTACTGTTACCTGTTAGTATCTCTACTGTTACCTGTTAGTATCTTTACTGTTACTTGTTAGTATCTCTACTGTTACCTGTTAGCATCTCTACTGTTACCTCCCTATCTGTTAGTATCTCTACTGTTACCTGTGAGTATCTCTACCGTTACCTGTTAGTATCTCTACTGTTACATCCCTATCTGTTAGTATCTCTACTGTTACCTGTTAGTATCTCTACTGTTACCTGTTAGTATCTCTACTGTTACCTGTTAGTATCTCTACTGTTACCTGTTAGTATCTCTACTGTTACCTGTTAGTATCTCTACTGTTACCTGTTAGTATCTCTACTGTTACCTGTGAGTATCTCTACCGTTACCTGTTAGTATCTCTACTGTTACATCCCTATCTGTTAGTATCTCTACTGTTACCTGTTAGTATCTCTACTGTTACCTGTTAGTATCTCTACTGTTACCTGTTAGTATCTCTACTGTTACCTGTTAGTATCTCTACTGTTACCTCCCTATCTGTTAGTATCTCTACTGTTACCTGTTAGTATCTCTACTGTTACCTCCCTATCTGTTAGTATCTCTACTGTTACCTGTTAGTATCTCTACTGTTACCTGTTAGTATCTTTACTGTTATCTGTTAGTATCTCTACTGTTACCTGTTAGTATCTCTACTGTTACCTGTTAGTATCTTTACTGTTACTTGTTAGTATCTCTACTGTTACCTGTTAGTATCTCTACTGTTACCTGTTAGTATCTTTACTGTTACTTGTTAGTATCTCTACTGTTACCTGTTAGCATCTCTACTGTTACCTCCCTATCTGTTAGTATCTCTACTGTTACCTGTTAGTATCTCTACTGTTACCTGTTAGTATCTCTACTGTTACCTGTGAGTATCTCTACCGTTACCTGTTAGTATCTCTACTGTTACATCCCTATCTGTTAGTATCTCTACTGTTACCTGTTAGTATCTCTACTGTTACCTGTTAGTATCTCTACTGTTACCTGTTAGTATCTCTACTGTTACCTGTTAGTATCTCTACTGTTACCTGTTAGTATCTCTACTGTTACCTGTTAGTATCTCTACTGTTACCTCCCTATCTGTTAGTATCTCTACTGTTACCTGTTAGTATCTCTACTGTTACCTGTTAGTATCTCTACTGTTACCTGTTAGTATCTCTACTGTTACCTGTTAGTATCTCTACTGTTACCTGTTAGTATCTCTACTGTTACCTGTTAGTATCTCTACTGTTACCTCCCTATCTGTTAGTATCTCTACTGTTACCTGTTAGTATCTCTACTGTTACCTGTTAGTATCTCTACTGTTACCTGTTAGTATCTCTACTGTTACCTGTTAGTATCTCTACTGTTACCTGTGAGTATCTCTACCGTTACCTGTTAGTATCTCTACTGTTACATCCCTATCTGTTAGTATCTCTACTGTTACCTGTTAGTATCTCTACTGTTACCTGTTAGTATCTCTACTGTTACCTGTTAGTATCTCTACTGTTACCTGTTAGTATCTCTACTGTTACCTGTTAGTATCTCTACTGTTACCTCCCTATCTGTTAGTATCTCTACTGTTACCTGTTAGTATCTCTACTGTTACCTGTTAGTATCTTTACTGTTACTGTTAGTATCTCTACTGTTACCTGTTAGTATCTCTACTGTTACCTCCCTATCTGTTAGTATCTCTACTGTTACCTGTTAGTATCTCTACTGTTACCTGTTAGTATCTCTACTGTTACCTGTGAGTATCTCTACCGTTACCTGTTAGTATCTCTACTGTTACATCCCTATCTGTTAGTATCTCTACTGTTACCTGTTAGTATCTCTACTGTTACCTGTTAGTATCTCTACTGTTACCTGTTAGTATCTCTACTGTTACCTGTTAGTATCTCTACTGTTACCTGTTAGTATCTCTACTGTTACCTCCCTATCTGTTAGTATCTCTACTGTTACCTGTTAGTATCTCTACTGTTACCTCCCTATCTGTTAGTATCTCTACTGTTACCTGTTAGTATCTCTACTGTTACCTGTTAGTATCTTACTGTTATCTGTTAGTATCTCTACTGTTACCTGTTAGTATCTCTACTGTTACCTGTTAGTATCTTACTGTTACTTGTTAGTATCTCTACTGTTACCTGTTAGTATCTCTACTGTTACCTGTTAGTATCTTTACTGTTACTTGTTAGCATCTCTACTGTTACCTCCCTATCTGTTAGTATCTCTACTGTTACCTGTTAGTATCTCTACTGTTACCTGTTAGTGTCTCTACTGTTACCTGTTAGTATCTCTACTGTTACCTGTTAGTATCTCTACTGTTACCTGTTAGTATCTCTACTGTTACCTGTTAGTATCTCTACTGTTACCTGTTAGTATCTCTACTGTTACCTCCCTATCTGTTAGTATCTCTACTGTTAGCTGTTAGTATTTCTACTGTTACCTGTTAGTATCTCTACTGTTACCTGTTAGTATCTCTACTGTTACCTGTTAGTATCTCTACTGTTACCTGTTAGTATTTCTACTGTTAGCTGTTAGTATCTCTACTGTTACCTGTTAGTATCTCTACTGTTAGCTGTTAGTATCTCTACTGTTACCTGTTAGTATCTCTACTGTTACCTGTTAGTATTTCTACTGTTACCTCCCTATCTGTTAGTATCTCTACTGTTAGCTGTTAGTATTTCTACTGTTACCTGTTAGTATCTCTACTGTTACCTGTTAGTATCTCTACTGTTACCTGTTAGTATCTCTACTGTTACCTGTTAGTATCTCTACTGTTACCTGTTAGTATCTCTACTGTTACCTGTAAGTATCTCTACCGTTACCTGTTAGTATCTCTACTGTTACATCCCTATCTGTTAGTATCTCTACTGTTACCTGTTAGTATCTCTACTGTTACCTGCTAGTATCTCTACTGTTACCTGTTAGTATCTCTACTGTTACCTGTTAGTATCTCTACTGTTACCTGTTAGTGTCTCTATTGTTACCTGTTAGTATCTCTACTGTTACATCCCTATCTGTTAGTATCTCTACTGTTACCTGTTAGTATCTCTACTGTTACCTGTTAGTATCTCTACTGTTACCTGTTAGTATCTCTACTGTTACCTGTTAGTATCTCTACTTTTACCTGTTAGTATCTCTACTGTTACCTGTTAGTATCTCTACTGTTACCTGTTAGTATCTCTACTGTTACCTGTTAGTAGCTCTACTGTTACCTCCCTATCTGTTAGTATCTCTACTGTTACCTGTTAGTATCTCTACTGTTACCTCCCTATCTGTTAGTATCTCTACTGTTACCTGTTAGTATCTCTACTGTTACCTGTTAGTATCTTTACTGTTACTTGTTAGTATCTCTACTGTTACCTGTTAGCATCTCTACTGTTACCTCCCTATCTGTTAGTATCTCTACTGTTACCTGTTAGTATCTCTACTGTTACCTGTTAGTATCTCTACTGTTACCTGTGAGTATCTCTACCGTTACCTGTTAGTATCTCTACTGTTACATCCCCTATCTGTTAGTATCTCTACTGTTACCTGTTAGTATCTCTACTGTTACCTGTTAGTATCTCTACTGTTACCTGTTAGTATCTCTACTGTTACCTGTTAGTATCTCTACTGTTACCTGTTAGTATCTCTACTGTTACTCCCTATCTGTTAGTATCTCTACTGTTACTGTTAGTATCTTTACTGTTACTTGTTAGTATCTCTACTGTTACTGTTAGCAATCTCTACTGTTACCTCCCTATCTGTTAGGATCTCTACTGTTACCTGTTAGTATCTCTACTGCTACCTGTTAGTATCTCTACTGTTACCTGTGAGTATCTCTACCGTTACCTGTTAGTATCTCTACTGTTACATCCCTATCTGTTAGTATATCTCTACTGTTACTGTTAGTATCTCTACTGTTACCTGTTAGTATCTCTACTGTTACCTGTTAGTATCTCTACTTTACCTGTAGTATCCTCTACTGTTACCTGTTAGTATCTCTACTTCCTTACCTTTAGTATCTCTACTGTTACCTCCCTATCTGTTAGTATCTCTACTGTTACCTGTTAGTATCTCTACTGTTACCTCCCTATCTGTTAGTATCTCTACTGTTACCTGTTAGTATCTCTACTGTTACCTGTTAGTATCTTTACTGTTATCTGTTAGTATCTCTACTGTTACTGTTAGTATCTCTACTGTTACCTGTTAGTATCTTTACTGTTACTTGTTAGTATCTCTACTGTTACCTGTTAGTATCTCTACTGTTACCTGTTAGTATCTCTACTGTTACCTGTTAGTATCTCTACTGTTACCTGTTAGTATCTCTACTGTTACCTGTTAGTATCTCTACTGTTACCTGTTAGTTCTCTACTGTTACCTCCCTATCTGTTAGTATCTCTACTGTTACCTGTTAGTATCTCTACTGTTACCTCCCTATCTGTTAGTATCTCTACTGTTACCTGTTAGTATCTCTACTGTTACCTGTTAGTATCTTTACTGTTACTTGTTAGTATCTCTACTGTTACCTGTTAGTATCTCTACTGTTACCTGTTAGTATCTCTACCGTTACCTGTTTGTATCTCTATTGTTAACTCTCTACTTGTTAGTATCTCTGATAAGTTTCATAAGAGCACTCTGATTATATTATGCACGATATCCTCCCACCAGGATTATTGTAGGGATTACAGATTACACGCAGAAAGCAGAGGGTTTGGAGTGGATTTAATTTAATTTGCACCAATGCTTTATGGCTGCAGAGCAGGGACATACGGAGCATTGTAGAGAGGAGAGCCCATTTCCGCTCCACACCAGTTATCATGTGTCCATGACAGGATTTGCCCTTGCATGAAGTTTAATCAGTTTTAGCCCCAGAGAGAGAGAGAGAGAGAGAGAGAGAGAGAGAGAGAGAGAGAGAGAGAGAGAGAGAGAGAGAGAGAGAGAGAGAGAGAGAGAGAGAGAGAGAGAGAGAGAGAGAGAGAGAGAGAGAGAGAGAGAGAGAGAGAGAGAGAGAGAGAGAGAGAGAGAGAGAGAGAGAGAGAGAGAGAGAGAGAGAGAGAGAGAGAGAGAGAGAGAGAGAGAGAGAGAGAGAGAGCAACTATGCTTGTTTCCATTCTGCTATTCTCATTTGGTGAAAATGCCACAGGTGCTTATGTAAATATTACAGTCGTGCACAAAAGTTATGACTGTTCAGAATCCTGCTCAGACTACGTTCCTATGGTACCAACTCTTTATTATAGATTAAACAACTATCAAGCCTAATTAACATTGTAGACATCTAATTATTATCACAATAATTAAATAGTCTTTGATCAACGCTCCTAATCCACTGATAAGATAATATTAATTGTATTCGTTACCTGTGGGACCTATTTGTGGGACCTACTTTTCTCCGACTCCACCATGGCCCTTTTTTCACCTGGGGAACGAGAGGAGGGGTCTGTGTCCCAAAATATGACCCTAATCCCTTTGTAGTGCATTATTTTGACCAGGGGCTGATAGTAGGGAAAAGGATGCCATTTGGGACGCAAGGCTGTGAGATAATAATGTGTTAATTAGTATGATGAATGTTTCGTGTTTTCTTTACGATTTGTCTTAATTTTCCAAATTAGTTGGGTCTGCTCCACATTTGTTATCTTAGATGTTATTTTTACCAAGTGAAAATGAAAAGCAAGACATTTATGTTTGTCACGTCCTGACCTTAGTTCCTTTTGTATGTTTCTATTTTAGGTTGGTCAGGGCGTGAGTTGGGGTGGACATTCTGTGTTTTGTTCTTGTGTTTATATTTCTATGTGTTTGGCCTGGTATGGTTCCCAATCAGAGGCAGCTGTCGATCGTTGTCTCTGATTGAGAATCATACTTAGGCAGCCTGTTTCCCCCCTGTTAGTTGTGGGTAGTCGTTGTCTCTGATTGAGAACCATACTTAGGCAGCCTGTTTTCGCCCTGTTAGTTGTGGGTAGTCGTTGTCTCTGATTGAGAACCACACTTAGGCAGCCTGTTTTCGCCCTGTTAGTTGTGGGTAGTCGTTGTCTCTGATTGAGAACCACACTTAGGCAGCCTGTTTTCGCCCCTGTTAGTTGTGGGTAGCTGTTGTCTCTGAGAACCATACTTAGGCAGCCTGTTTTCCCCCTGTTAGTTGTGGGTAGTCGTTGTCTCTCAACTGTTACAACCTTTCTGTGTTCAGTGTAATAAAGATGACCAACACTTACCACGCTGCATATTGGTCCGATATGTCCTACTCCTCCTCAGAAGAGGAAGACCACAACCGTTACAACCTTTCTGTGTTCAGTGTAATAAAGATGACCAACACTTACCACGCTGCGTATTGGTCCGATATGTCCTACTCCTCCTCAGAAGAGGAAGATGACAACCGTTACAACCTTTCTGTGTTCAGTGTAATAAAGATGACCAAAACTTACCACGCTGCATATTGGTCCGATATGTCCTACTGCTCCTCAGAAGAGGAAGACCACAACCGTTACAACCTTTCTGTGTTCAGTGTAATAAAGATGACCAACACTCGCCACGCTGCGTATTGGTCCGATATGTCCTACTCCTCCTCAGAAGAGGAAGATGACAACCGTTACAACCTTTCTGTGTTCAGTGTAATAAAGATGACCAACACTTACCACGCTGCATATTGGTCCGATATGTCCTACTCCTCCTCAGAAGAGGAAGATGACAACCGTTACAACCTTTCTGTTTCAGATGGCATGGGTCCGCCGCTGAAATGTCCCGATAGTCAATGTGATGTTCTGTTGGTTATTTTACAATATTAGATATTGTGTTCCTTCCCAGCAAGCGTTCTTCCAAATCAGATCATTCTGCTCGGGGAGAGGAAATAAAATTCAACCTCTCTACATTCCACTTCCATGAAAAATAATCATTGTTCTTTTATGTGTTGTGGTTGCTCAGGTAACATGAGTTAAGAGGAGGAGCTAGTATGCGGAATGACTTCCTGTTTGACTTTATAGATTAGGAAATTGGAAAACACAGAGTTCAAATAAATAAAACTAAGATCATGTAAAAGAAAAGATACCATAACCTCATTAGAGACAGTGTAATAGCAGTGTGGTAACCACCACAATGTCAGTAAATATATGCCACTGGTGTATACATTCACAGCATCTGATAGACAACCGCTCTCTCTGATTCGAGCCAGCATGCTTTAGAGAGATCAAAGCCTCCACGGTAACCACTACTATACACACTGTATAACCACTACTGTAACCACTACTATACCCACTGTATAACCACTACTATACACACTGTATAAACACTACTGTAACCACTACTATACCCACTGTATAACCACTACTATACTCACTGTATAACCACTACTGTAACCACTACCACTACTATACCCACTGTATAACCACTACTATACCCACTGTATAACCACTACTATACCCACTGTATAACCACTACACTGCATCAAAGCTGGGACCGAGAGACTGAAAAACAGCTTCTATCTCAAGGCCATCAGACTGTTAAACAGCCACCACTAACATTGAGTGGCTGCTGCCAACACACTGTCAATGACACTGACTCAACTCCAGCCACTTTAATAATGGGAATTGATGGGAAATTATGTAAATATATCACTAGCCACTTTAAACAATGCTACCTAATATAATGTTACTTACCCTACATTATTCATCTCATATGCATACGTATATACTGTACTCTATATCATCGACTGCATCCTTATGTAATACATGTATCACTAGCCACTTTAACTATGCCACTTTGTTTACATACTCATCTCATATGTTATACTGTACTCGATATCATCTACTGTATTTTGCCTATGCTGCTTTGTACCATCACTCATTCATATATCCTTATGTACATATTCCTTATCCCCTTACACTGTGTATAAGACAGTAGTTTTTTGGGAATTGTTAGTTAGATTACTTGTTCGTTATTACTGCATTGTCGGAACTAGAAGCACAAGCATTTCGCTACACTCGCATTAACATCTGCTAACCATGTGTATGTGACAAATAAAATTTGATTTGATTTGATTTGATTACTATACCCACTGTATAACCACTACTGTAACCACTACTATACACACTGTATAACCACTACTATACCCACTGTATAACCACTACTGTAAACACTACTGTAACCACTACTATACACACTGTATAACCACTACTGTAACCACTACCACTACTATACACACTGTATAACCACTACTGTAACCACTACTATACCCACTGTATAACCACTACTGTAACCACTACTATACACACTGTATAACCACTACTATACCCACTGTATAACCACTACTGTAACCACTACTATACACACTGTATAACCACTACTGTAACCACTACTATACACACTATATAACCACTACTGTAACCACTACCACTACTATACCCACTGTATAACCACTACTGTAACCACTACTATACCCACTGTATAACCACTACTGTAACCACTACTATACACACTGTATAACCACTACTGTAACCACTACTATACCCACTGTATAACCACTACTGTAACCACTACTATACACACTGTATAACCACTACTGTAACCACTACTATACCCACTATATAACCACTACTATACCCACTGTATAACCACTACTATACCCACTACTATACACACTATATAACCACTACTGTAACCACTACTATACACACTATATAACCACTACTGTAACCACTACTATACCCACTACTATACACACTATATAACCACTACTGTAACCACTACTATACACACTGTATAACCACTACTGTAACCACTACTATACCCACTATATAACCACTACTATACCCACTGTATAACCACTACTGTAACCACTACTATACACACTGTATAACCACTACTGTAACCACTACTATACCCACTGTATAACCACTACTGTAACCACTACCACTACTATACCCACTGTATAACCACTACTGTACCCACTGTATAACCACTACTGTAACCACTACTATACCCACTATATAACCACTAGTATACCCACTGTATAACCACTACTGTAACCACTACTATACCCACGGTATAACCACTACTGTAACCACTACCACTACTATACCCCCTGTATAACCACTACTGTACCCACTGTATAACCACTACTATACCCACTATATAACCACTACTGTCACCACTACTATACCCACTGTATAACCACTACTGTAACCACTACTATACCCACAGTATAACCACTACTGTAACCACTACCACTACTATACCCACTGTATAACCACTACTGTAACCACTACTATACCCACTGTATAACCACTACTGTAACCACTACTATACCCACTGTATAACCACTACTGTAACCACTACTATACCCCCTGTATAACCACTACTATACCCACTGTATAACCACTACTATACCCACTGTATAACCACTACTATACCCACTGTATAACCACTACTGTACCCACTACTATACCCACTGTATAACCACTACTATACCCACTGTATAACCACTACTATACCCACTGTATAACCACTACTATACCCACTGTATAACCACTACTGTACCCACTACTATACCCACTGTATAACCACTACTATACCCACTGTATAACCACTACTATACCCACTGTATAACCACTACTGTACCCACTACTATACCCACTGTATAACCACTACTATACCCACTGTATAACCACTACTATACTCTTACGTTTGTGGAAATGTGAAAGGAATGTAGGAGAATATTACACATTAGATCTGGTAAAAGATAACGTGTGTTTTTCTGTATTTTTTTTGTACCATCATCTTTGAAATGCAAGAGAAAGGCCATAATGTATTATTCCAGCACAGGAGACATTTAGATTTTGGCCACTAGATGGCAGCAGTGTATGTGCACACTTTTAGACTGATCTAATGAACCATTGCATTTATGTTCAAAATGTTGTATCAAGACTGCCCAAATGCCTAATTTGTTTATTAATAACTTTTGAACTACATAATTGTGCACTCTCCTCAAACAATATCATGATGTTCTTTCACTGTAACAGCTACTGTAAATTGGACAGTGCAGTTAGATTAACAAGAATTTAAGCTTTCTGCCAATATCAGATATGTCTATTTCCTGGGAAATGTTATTGTTACTTACAACCTCATGCTAATCACATTAGCCTATGTTAGCTCAACTGTCCTGCGGGGGGGACACCGATCTTGTTGAGGTTTTAATGTCATTACCCAGTCTATATATATATATATATATATATATATATATATATATATATAAATAACAGTTTGTTAATGTCCTTACCGAATCTATATATATATACAAATTTGTTAATGTCATTACCCAGTCTAAAAGAGTTAGTTAATGTCATTACCCAGTCTAAAAGAGTTAGTTAATGCCATTACCCAGTCTAAAAGAGTTAGTTAATGTCATTACCCAGTCTAAAAGAGTTAGTTAATGTCCTTACCCAGTCTAAAAGAGTTAGTTAATGCCATTACCCAGTCTAAAAGAGTTAGTTAATGTAATTACCCAGTCTAAAACGTTAGTAAATGTCATTAGCCAGTCTATATATGAAACAGTTAGTTAATGTCGTTAAGCAGTCATAAATATATATATATATAATAGTTTGTTAATGTCATTACCTAATCTATATATACATATAACATTTGTTGGTTACAAAGACAAAGTATAATTTTCCTATCAAGAGAACAGAGTGTCTCAGTACAGAGAGAGAACAGAGAGAACAGAGTGTCTCAGTACAGAGAGAGAACAGAGAGAACAGAGAGAACAGAGTGTCTCAGTACAGAGAGAGAACAGAGAGAACAGAGAGAACAGAGTGTCTCAGTACAGAGAGAGAACAGAGAGAACAGAGAGAACAGAGTGTCTCAGTACAGAGAGAGAACAGAGTGTCTCAGTACAGAGAGAGAACAGAGTGTCTCAGTACAGAGAGAGAACAGAGTGTCTCAGTACAGAGAGAGAACAGAGAGAACAGAGAGAACAGAGTGTCTCAGTACAGAGAGAGAACAGAGAGAGCAGAGTGTCTCAGTACAGAGAGAGAACAGAGAGAACAGAGTGTCTCAGTACAGAGAGAGAACAGAGAGAACAGAGAGAACAGAGTGTCTCAGTACAGAGAGAGAACAGAGAGAACAGAGAGAACAGAGTGTCTCAGTACAGAGAGAGAACAGAGAGAACAGAGTGTCTCAGTACAGAGAGAGAACAGAGAGAACAGAGAGAACAGAGTGTCTCAGTACAGAGAGAGAACAGAGAGAACAGAGAGAACAGAGTGTCTCAGTACAGAGAGAGAACAGAGAGAACAGAGAGAACAGAGTGTCTCAGTACAGAGAGAGAACAGAGAGAACAGAGAGAACAGAGTGTCTCAGTACAGAGAGAGAACAGAGAGAACAGAGAGAACAGAGAGAACAGAGTGTCTCAGTACAGAGAGAGAACAGAGAGAACAGAGAGAACAGAGTGTCTCAGTACAGAGAGAGAACAGAGAGAACAGAGTCAGGGAAATCTTTCCTTTCATCAAAAGAAGCATAAGGCACTATGCACCTTAATAGCTGACTTGAGATTACAAGAAGTCCTGAACCACTCTACTGTGTCTGCTTCCCAACTGGAACCCTATTCCATACAAAGTGCACTACATTTTACCAGAGCCCTATGGACCCTGGTCAAAAGTAGTGCACTATTCAGAAAATAGGGTGCCATTTATGATGCAGCCTGGTTCTACTTACCAGGCGGAGGCAATTTTCCCCTGCTCTTCTCTCCTGTCCTGTCCCTGTCAGGGCTTGGGGAGAGCTAAGATAACACCCAGCTATTACAGACAGTAAAATTATATTTGTTTCTAGTGGCAGGATAATGATGTTGCTGAGGCAGCCAGGGTAGATATATTCTAGAGAATTGCCTAATAGCGCGGCCGGGGGATGAAATTGTTTCGATAAAATGTAATAGGACATTTAAAATGGGAAATCTGCAGTTGTTACATCAATTTTTTGACATATAAATTAATGATATGTAGCCACTGAATCTTGGAGAACACAACTTTTAAATACCCCATGAGTTTAGTTCCACTGTCGTGCCCTATCAGAACCAAAACCATACCGTATCTGTCACGATCGTTATAAGGAGTGGACCAAGATGCAGGGTGGTATGTTTCCATCTTTTATTTTGGAATAGAAAAACTTTAAAGAACAAAATGAAACGCTCACTGGCCGCTATACATATACAAGATCCCACAAAGCACAATGGGAAAATGGCTACCTAAATATGATCCCCAATCAGAGACAACAATAAACAGCTTCCCCTGAATGGGAACCATACAAGGCCAACATAGAAATATAATTCACCTAGATAATCCATCCTTAAATCACACATCTAACACATCTAACCAACATAGAGAATAAAAGCTCTCTATGGTCAGGGCGGGACATTACCAGTCAAAACGTTGGACACACCTACTCATTAAAAGGGGTTTTCTTTATTTTTTTATACATTGTAGAATAATAGTGAAGACATCAAAACTATAATATAACACATATGGAATCATATAGTAATCAAAAAAAAGTATTAAACAAAATGTAAATAGATTTTAAATTTGAGATTCTTCAAAGTAGACAGCCTTTGCCTTGATAACAGCTTTGCACACTCCTGGCATTCTCTTAACCAGCTTCATGAGGTAGTCACCTGGAATGCATTTCAATTAACAGGTGTGCCTTGTTAAAGGTTAATTTGTGTCATTCAGTTGTGTTGTGACAAGGTAAGGGTGGTATACAGAAGATAGCCCTATTTGGTTAAAGACCAAGTCCACATTATTGCAAGAACAGCTCAAATAAGCAATGAGAAACATGAAGGTCAGTCAATCCGGAACATTTTCAAGAACTTTTAAAGTTTCTTCAAGTGCAGTTGCAAAACACATCAAGTGATATTATGAAACTGGCTCTCATGAGGACCGCCACAGGAAAGGAAGACTCAGAGTTACCTCTGCTTCAGAGGATAAGTTCCTTAGAGTTACCATCCTCAGAAATTGCAGCCCAAATAAAATCTTCAAGTAACAGACACATCTCAACATCAACTGCTCAGAGGAGACTACGTGAATCATGGTCGAATTGCTTCAAAGAAACCACTGCTGAAGGACACCAATAAGAAGAATAGACTTGTTTGGTACAAGAAACACGTGCAATTGACATTAGACCGGTGGACATCTGTCCTTTGGTCTGATGAGTCCAAATGTTTGATTTTTGGTTCCAACCGCCTTGTCTTAATGAGATGCAGAGTAGGTGAATGGATGATCGTGGCATGTGTGGTTCCCACCGTGAAGCATGGAAGAGGAGGTGTGAGGGTGTTGGGGTGCTTTGCTGGTGACACACTGTGAATTAGAATTCAAGGCACACATAACCAGCATGGCTACCACAACAATCTGCACCGATATGTCATCCCATCTGGTTTTGCACTATCATTTGTGATTCAAAAGGACATTAACCCAACACACCTCCAGGCTGTGTAAGGGTTATTTGTCCAAGAAGGATGGATGGAGTGCTGCATCAGATGACCTGGCCTCCACAAGTACCCAACCTCAACCCAATTGAGATGGTTTGGGATGAGTCTGACCACAGAGTGAAGGAAAAGCAGCCAACAAGTGCTCAACATATGTGGGAACTTCTTCAAGATTGTTGGAAAGCATAATTATTATTATTATTTTTTTTAAATGTCACCTTTATTTAACCAGGTAGGCTAGTTGAGAACACCTTTATTTAACCAGGTAGGCTAGTTGAGAACACCTTTATTTAACCAGGTAGGCTAGTTGAGAACACCTTTATTTAACCAGGTAGGCCAGTTGAGAACACCTTTATTTAACCAGGGAGGCTAGTTGAGAACACCTTTATTTAACCAGGTAGGCTAGTTGAGAACACCTTTATTTAACCAGGTAGGCCAGTTGAGAACACCTTTATTTAACCAGGTAGGCCAGTTGAGAACAAGTTCTCATTTGCGACTGCGACCTGGCCAAGATAAAGCAACGCAGTTTGACACATACAACAACACAGAGTTAGGGTATAAACAAACATACAATAAATTATACAGTAGAAAAATCTATATACAGCATGTGTAAATGAGGTAGGATAAGAGAGGTAAGGCAATAAATAGGCCATGGTGGCGAAGTAATTACAATATAGCAATTAAACACTGGAATGGTAAGGATGTGCAGAAGATGAATGTGCAAGCATTTCAGGTGAAGCTGGTTGAGAGAATGCCAAGAGTGTGCAAAGCTGTCATCAAGGCAAAGGGTGTCTACTTTGAAGAATCTCAAATCTAAAATATATTTTGATTTGTTTAACATTTTTGTGGTTACTACATGATTCCATATATGTTATTTCACAGTTTTGTTGTCTTCACTATTATTCTACAATATAGAAAATAGTAAAAACTTTTGACTGGTACCGAATGACTCTATGGACTGATAATGGTCTCTGTATGGACTTATAATGGTCTCTCTATCTCTCTCTCCCTCTCTCTCTAAGGACTTATAATAGCCTCTCTCTCTCTCTCTCTCTCTCTCTCTCTCTAAGGACGTATAATGGTCTCTCTTTTTATGGACTTATAATGGTCTCTCTCTCTCTCTTTCTCTCTTTCTCTCTCTCTCTAAGGACTTATACAAGCCCCTCTCTCTCTCTCTCTAAGGACTTATAATGGTCTCTCTTTCTCTATGGACTTATAATGGTCTCTCTCTATAGGCTTGTAATGGCCTCTCTCTCTCTTTCTCTCTTTCTCTCTTTCTCTCTCTCTCTAAGGACTTATACAAGCCCCTCTCTCTCTCTCTCTAAGGACTTATAATGGTCTCTCTTTCTCTATGGACTTATAATGGTCTCTCTCTATAGGCTTGTAATGGCCTCTCTCTCTCTCTCTCTCTGGGCTTATAATGGTCAGTAAATTGTGTTGTTAATGCAGGTCACATAGACTACTGTCATACATTACATTCTAACTACTGTATACAGCAATATGCTTAATATGTGTTTAATACCTCTGACAATGTACCATTATTGTAAGTGGCAAAACGAGGGTGACAATCTGAATTGAAGTTATTGGCTGTGTCCCAAATACCAATCTATTCCCTATCTAGTGCACTACTTTTGACCAGAGCCCTATGGGGCACGACAAGGGGAATCGGGTGGCATTTGGGATGCGATCATTTTATCTTGCCCCAGTGAGTGATATCTTTCCCCCAGTGAGTGATATCTTGCCCCAGTGAGTGATATCTTTCCCCAGTGAGTGATATCTTGCCCCAGTGAGTGATATCTTTCCCCCAGTGAGTGATATCTTGCCCCAGTGAGTGATATCTTTCCCCCAGTGAGTGATATCTTGCCCCAGTAAGTGATATCTTTCCCCCAGTGAGTGATATCTTTCCTCAGTAAGTGAAATCTTTCCCCCAGTGAGTGATATCTTTCCCCCAGTGAGTGATATCTTTCCCCCAGTGAGTGATATCTTTCCCCCAGTAAGTGATATCTTTCCTCCAGTGAGTGACATATTTCCCCCAGTATGTGACATATTTCCCCCAGTGAGTGATATATTTCCCCCAGTAAGTGATATCTTTCCCCCAGTGAGTGATATCTTTCCCCCAGTGAGTGACATATTTCCCCCAGTGAGTGATATCTTTCCCCCAGTGAGTGATATCTTTCCCCCAGTGAGTGATATCTTTCCCCCAGTATGTGACATATTTCCCCCAGTGAGTGATATATTTCCCCCAGTAAGTGATATCTTTCCCCAAATATGTGACATATTTCCCCCAGTAAGTGATATCTTTCCCCCAGTATGTGACATATTTCCCCCAGTAAGTGATATCTTTCCCCCAGTGAGTGATATCTTTCCCCCAGTGAGTGATATCCTTCCCCCAGTGAGTGATACCTTTCCTCAGTGAGTGATATCTTTCCCCCAGTGAGTGATATCTTTCCCGCAGTGAGTGATATCTTTCCCCCAGTGAGTGATACCTTTCCCCAGTGAGTGATATATTTCCCCCAGTGAGAGATATATTTCACCCAGTGAGTGATATATTGAGTGATATATTTCACCCAGTGAGTGATATATTGAGTGATATATTTCCCCAGTGAGTGATATATTGGGTGATATATTTCCCCAGTGAGTGATATCTTCCCCCAGTGAGTGACATATTTCCCCCAGTGAGTGATATCTTTCCCCCAGTATGTGACATATTTCCCCCAGTGAGTGATATATTTCCCCCAGTAAGTGATATCTTTCCCCAAATATGTGACATATTTCCCCCAGTAAGTGATATCTTTCCCCCAGTATGTGACATATTTCCCCAGTGAGTGACATATTTCCCCCAGTGAGTGATATCTTTCCCCTAGTGAGTGATATCTTTCCCCCAGTATGTGACATATTTCCCCCAGTGAGTGATATCTTTCCCCCAGTGAGTGACATATTTCCCCCAGTGAGTGATATCTTTCCCCCAGTATGTGACATATTTCCCCCAGTGAGTGATATATTTCCCCCAGTAAGTGATATCTTTCCCCAAATATGTGACATATTTCCCCCAGTAAGGGATATCTTTCCCCCAGTGAGTGATATCTTTCCCCCAGTGAGTGATATCCTTCCCCCAGTGAGTGATACCTTTCCCCAGTGAGTGATACCTTTCCCCAGTGAGTGATATCTTTCCCCCAGTGAGTGATATCTTTCCCGCAGTGAGTGATATCTTTCCCCCAGTGAGTGATACCTTTCCCCAGTGAGTGATATATTTCCCCCAGTGAGTGATATATTTCACCCAGTGAGTGATATATTGAGTGATATATTTCACCCAGTGAGTGATATATTGAGTGATATATTTCCCCAGTGAGTGATATCTTCCCCCAGATATATTTCCTTCCTTCTCTTCACCCCATTTCTATATTTATTAATTCCTACGAAGTTGTATTTTGGGGCTTTGAAGTAGAGCCTACGCTCCAACTACCCTGTTTAAATCTCATCAACACCTTCTCCCCTCCCCCTCTCCCCTCTCTCTCTCTCCCCCCTCTCCCTCTCTCCTCTCTCTCTCCCTCACTCTCTCTCTCCCTCTCCCCCTCTCTCTCTCGCTCTCTCTCTCGCTCTCTCTCCCCTTCTCTCTCTCCCCTTCTCTCTCTCTCCCTCTCGCTCTCTCTCTCATTGATCAGGTTAAAGAATATGTTCCAAGCACCGACCATGCATCCCAGCCAGACTCATATCCCTAGTGGTAGCATGTCATTGTCAGTCCCTTTATGTGTTGCCTCATCCTTAATGCATGTCCTGAATATTGTGTTCAGACAGACTGACACAATAAATTCATGCAGGGCATTTTATAGATAGATGTACTCTATAGATAGATGTAAACTATAGATAGATGTAAACTATAGATAGATGTAAACTATAGATAGATGTACTCTATAGATAGATGTAAACTATAGATAGATGTAAACTATAGATAGATGTAAACTATAGATAGATGTACTCTATAGATAGATGTAAACTATAGATAGATGTAAACTATAGATAGATGTAAACTATAGATAGATGTAAACTATAGATAGATGTACTCTATAGATAGATTTAAACTATAGATAGATGTAAACTATAGATAGATGTAAACTATAGATAGATGTAAACTATAGATAGATGTAAACTATAGATAGATGTAAAGTATAGATAGATGTACTCTATAGATAGATGTAAACTATAGATAGATGTAAACTATAGATAGATGTAAACTATAGATAGATGTAAACTATAGATAGATGTAAACTATAGATAGATGTAAACTATAGATAGATGTAAAGTATAGATAGATGTACTCTATAGATAGATGTACTCTATAGATAGATGTAAACTATAGATAGATGTAAACTATAGATAGATGTAAACTATAGATAGATGTAAACTATAGATAGATGTACTCTATAGATAGATGTACTCTATAGATAGATGTAAACTATAGATAGATGTAAACTATAGATAGATGTAAAGTATAGATAGATGTAAACTATAGATAGATGTAAACTATAGATAGATGTAAAGTATAGATAGATGTACTCTATAGATAGATGTAAACTATAGATAGATGTAAACTATAGATAGATGTAAACTATAGATAGATGTAAACTATAGATAGATGTAAACTATAGATAGATGTAAACTATAGATAGATGTAAACTATAGATAGATGTAAAGTATAGATAGATGTACTCTATAGATAGATGTACTCTATAGATAGATGTAAACTATAGATAGATGTAAACTATAGATAGATGTAAACTATAGATAGATGTAAACTATAGATAGATGTACTCTATAGATAGATGTACTCTATAGATAGATGTAAACTATAGATAGATGTAAACTATAGATAGATGTAAAGTATAGATAGATGTAAACTATAGATAGATGTAAACTATAGATAGATGTAAAGTATAGATAGATGTACTCTATAGATAGATGTAAACTATAGATAGATGTAAACTATAGATAGATGTAAACTATAGATAGATGTAAACTATAGATAGATGTAAACTATAGATAGATGTAAACTATAGATAGATGTATTCTATAGATAGATGTAAACTATAGATAGATGTAAACTATAGATAGATGTAAACTATAGATAGATGTAAACTATAGATAGATGTAAACTATAGATAGATGTAAACTATAGATAGATGTACTCTATACTATAGATAGATGTAAACTATAGATAGATGTAAACTATAGATAGATGTAAACTATAGATAGATGTACTCTATAGATAGATGTAAACTATAGATAGATGTACTCTATAGATAGATGTAAACTATAGATAGATGTACTCTATAGATAGATGTACTCTATAGATAGATGTAAACTATAGATAGATGTAAACTATAGATAGATGTAAACTATAGATAGATGTAAACTATAGATAGATGTAAACTCTAGATAGATGTAAACTCTAGATAGATGTAAACTCTAGATAGATGTAAACTATAGATATATGTAAACTATAGATAGATGTAAACTATAGATAGATGTAAACTCTAGATAGATGTAAACTCTAGATAGATGTAAACTATAGATAGATGTAAACTATAGATATATGTAAACTATAGATAGATGTAAACTATAGATAGATGTAAACTATAGATAGATGTAAACTATAGATAGATGTAAACTATAGATAGATGTAAAGTATAGATAGATGTAAACTATAGATAGATGTAAACTATAGATAGATGTAAACTATAGATAGATGTAAACTATAGATAGATGTAAACTATAGATAGATGTTTTATTTATTTACCTTTATTTAACCAGGTAGGCTAGTTGAGAACACCTTTATTTAACCAGGTAGGCTAGTTGAGAACACCTTTATTTAACCAGGTAGGCTAGTTGAGAACACCTTTATTTAACCAGGTAGGCTAGTTGAGAACACCTTTATTTAACCAGGTAGGCTAGTTGAGAACACCTTTATTTAACCAGGTAGGCTAGTTGAGAACACCTTTATTTAACCAGGTAGGCTAGTTGAGAACACCTTTATTTAACCAGGTAGGCTAGTTGAGAACACCTTTATTTAACCAGGTAGGCTAGTTGAGAACACCTTTATTTAACCAGGTAGGCTAGTTGAGAACACCTTTATTTAACCAGGTAGGCAAGTTGAGAACACCTTTATTTAACCAGGTAGGCAAGTTGAGAACAAGTTCTCATTTACAATTGCGACCTGGCCAAGATAAAGCAAAGCAGTTCGACAGATAAAACGACACAGAGTTACACATGAAGTAAAAACAAACATACAGTCAATAATACAGTATAAACAAGTCTATATACAATGTGAGCAAATGAGGTGAGAAGGGAGGTAAAGGCAAAAAAGGCCATGATGGCAAAGTAAATACAATATAGCAAGTAAAATACTGGAATGGTAGTTTTGCAATGGAAGAATGTGCAAAGTAGAAATAAAAATAATGGGGTGCAAAGGAGCAAAATAAATAAATAAATTAAAATTAAATACAGTTGGGAAAGAGGTAGTTGTTTGGGCTAAATTATAGGTGGGCTATGTACAGGTGCAGTAATCTGTGAGCTGCTCTGACAGTTGGTGCTTAAAGCTAGTGAGGGAGATAAGTGTTTCCAGTTTCAGAGATTTTTGTAGTTCATTCCAGTCATTGGCAGCAGAGAACTGGAAGGAGAGGCGGCCAAAGAAAGAATTGGTTTTGGGGGTGACTAGAGAGATATACCTGCTGGAGCGTGTGCTACAGGTGGGAGATGCTATGGTGACCAGCGAGCTGAGATAAGGGGGGACTTTAGCAGGGTCTTGTAGATGACATGGAGCCAGTGGGTTTGGCGACGAGTATGAAGCGAGGGCCAGCCAACGAGAGCGTACAGGTCGCAATGGTGGGTAGTATATGGGGCTTTGGTGATAAAACGGATTGCACTGTGATAGACTGCATCCAATTTGTTGGGTAGGGTATTGGAGGCTATTTTGTAAATGACATCGCCAAAGTCGAGGATTGGTAGGATGGTCAGTTTTACAAGGGTATGTTTGGCAGCATGAGTGAAGGATGCTTTGTTGCGAAATAGGAAGCCAATTCTAGATTTAACTTTGGATTGGAGATGTTTGATATGGGTCTGGAAGGAGAGTTTACAGTCTAACCAGACACCTAAGTATTTGTAGTTGTCCACGTATTCTAAGTCAGAGCCGTCCAGAGTAGTGATGTTGGACAGGCGGGTAGGTGCAGGTAGCGATCGGTTGAAGAGCATGCATTTAGTTTTACTTGTATTTAAGAGCAATTGGAGGCCACGGAAGGAGAGTTGTATGGCATTGAAGCTTGCCTGGAGGGTTGTTAACACAGTGTCCAAAGAAGGGCCGGAAGTATACAGTATGGTGTCGTCTGCGTAGAGGTGGATCAGGGACTCACCAGCAGCAAGAGCGACCTCATATGTACTCTATAGATAGATGTAAACTATAGATAGATGTAAACTATAGATAGATGTATTCTATAGATAGATGTAAACTATAGATAGATGTAAACTATAGATAGATGTATTCTATTCTATAGATAGATGTAAACTATAGATATATGTATTCTATTCTATAGATAGATGTAAACTATAGATAGATGTAAACTATAGATAGATGTACTCTATAGATATATGTATTCTATTCTATAGATGTAAGCTATAGATAGATGTATTCTATAGATAGATGTATTCTATAGATAGATGTAAACTATAGATAGATGTAAACTATAGATAGATGTAAACTATAGATAGATGTATTCTATAGATAGATGTAAACTATAGATAGATGTAAACTATAGATAGATGTAAACTATAGATAGATGTACTCTATAGATAGATGTAAACTATAGATAGATGTACTCTATAGATAGATGTAAACTATAGATAGATGTAAACTATAGATAGATGTAAACTATAGATAGATGTAAACTATAGATAGATGTACTCTATAGATAGATGTAAACTATAGATAGATGTAAACTATAGATAGATGTAAACTATAGATAGATGTATTCTATAGATAGATGTAAACTATAGATAGATGTAAACTATAGATAGATGTAAACTATAGATAGATGTATTCTATAGATAGATGTAAACTATAGATAGATGTAAACTATAGATAGATGTAAACTATAGATAGATGTAAACTATAGATAGATGTAAACTATAGATAGATGTAAACTATAGATAGATGTATTCTATAGATATATGTAAACTATAGATATATGTAAACTATAGATATATGTATTCTATTCTATAGATAGATGTAAACTATAGATAGATGTATTCTATAGATATATGTAAACTATAGATAGATGTAAACTATAGATAGATGTACTCTATAGATATATGTAAACTATAGATATATGTATTCTATTCTATAGATGTAAGCTATAGATAGATGTATTCTATAGATAGATGTATTCTATAGATAGATGTAAACTATAGATAGATGTAAACTATAGATAGATGTAAACTATAGATAGATGTAAACTATAGATAGATGTATTCTATAGATAGATGTATTCTATAGATATATGTAAACTATAGATATATGTATTCTATAGATAGATGTAAACTATAGATAGTGTCATGGAAATATTGAATCAAATCTTTCTCAGATACCGGAGCTTGTGCAACTCCATGGAAGAACTGCCCTTCTTGTTCAGGACATCAGTATTTATACATTTCCACCAGACATGTTCCCTCCTTCCTATGTAAGACGATTAACTCCCCTTGGCCGTGCGCCACCATTATCTTCGTGACTTAATTGTGGCTTGTTGCCCACATCTGGCTTAGATTATATTGGTGTTGCAACCACAGGTCCTTTAGAAGGAAACAGTGTCAGTGAAACTGTATTTGACACTATGACGGTTAAACATGCCTGCCGAACCGTGGGGGGTGATCTGTACGGATCAACTACGGTCCGTTACACCACTACAGCACACACACTCGCCGTTACCATGACAACTAGCGTAGCCATGTCAGTAAATGACTACGGTCAAATCTGATTTGTTGACTTGTAAATTGCTGTTTGGACAGTCAGTATTCCAAAAACCGATTTGAAAAACAAAATTGTGAACAGGACTTTATTTACCCTAGTAGCTCTACATCAAAAGAGTGGCAGGACTGAGCTTTTAAATTTAGGTGCGTATTATAGTGGCCTGTGGGCCATTCAGTTCGAAGTTTGGCTCCATAATTAAGGATGCCACTAGATGGGCCAGCGGCAAATTCAAAATTAGCTATATCGTTAACATTTTCTAAAATAAAAATGAGCATTTTGGTCTTCAATTTAAGGTTTGCGTTAGGCATAAGGTTAGCAGTGTGGTTAAGGTACGATTTAGGATTAGGTTTAAAATGAGATTTTAAGAAGAAAAATTGTCGAAATGGGCAGGGTTAATGACTTTGCCACTTCCCCAGACAGTGACGACTCATAATAACATCTTGGGTTTTCTGCATATATTGCATTTCTTATCACTTTTTGTCAACCTACGCTTGAGAGGTCTTAGCATAAATGCAAACAGTGTTTAGGTTCACAACTGAATTGCTTCCTGTTTCCATGTTTTTGGCAATATCAACACGTGTTGTGTTAGACCTTATTTTTGGTGTCCTGTAAGCCAATCAGTTTCAAGTTGATGGGTCAAAGAGACGTTGAGCAGTTTAGACCAGTTACGGTTTGGAGTGGGGACATGTCATATTGTTTTTTCAAAATGATCATTTCTTAGGTAATCTTTTGATGAAATTCTTTTCACAAACTCAGTAACGACAGAAGTTGTAAACTTGTGTTCAACATGTGGGTGAATTGGTCACAAACATCATTGGTCACAGACAACAGAAAAGGGTAAGAAGGTAGAGACAACAATTCATCACGCAAAGCAGCCACAACTGTCAGTAAGTGTCCATGATTGAGTTTTTGAATGAAGAGAGTTAAAGAACTGTCCAGTATGAATGTTTGTTGCAGCTCGTTCCAGTCGCTAGCTGCAGTTTGTACCCTGTTTTGTGCTGCTACCATGTTGTGTTGCTGCCATGTTGTGTACCTACGATGTTGTTGTCATGTTGTGTCGCTACCATGCTGTGTTGTCATGTGTTGCTGCCATATTATGTTGCCATCTTAGGTCTCTCTTTATGTAGTGTTGTCTCTTGTCCTGATGTGTGTTTTGTCCTATATTTTCATGGTAGGCTTCATTGTAAATAGGAATTTGTTCTTAACTGACTTGCCTAGTTAAATAAAATAAAATAAATAAATGAAAATAGCACTTCTAGGGTCAATCCTTAGATTATATGTGATATGCATTGTCAATCTTCAAACTCCATTCTACTGTGCCCATCCATGCATATTGTGGTTACGAAGATGCTATGGGGAGGACCCCAAAAGATCTTGTTCTCCATCTAATTATGAAAGCTATTGTATCATGGAGAAGAACCCACCTGACCGAAAAGGTTCATTTTAGAAGGTTTTAATTAATCAAACTCACAATCCCACAAACATTGCATGTTTAAATTAAAATAAATAAATGAGAAAAACAACATATAACACACATTTTAAAGACACTGTTTTGTACAGTAAACTATATTATCTGTGAAATCCCAATGTTCAGAACCAAATGAACAGTCCTTTAGAATCTTCACATAACGTCTTCGACCTGTTACAGAGAATGCACTACGTATGACTTTCACATGAACGACGGTTTAAATGACAAATAAGCAACAATAACTTATCCTTTTACATCATAAGAAGAACCCACATCATAATAAACACAACATAATTGTTTTTTTTGGGGGGGGGGACATTTACAAAATCCATCAATACACAATTACCATCCATTGATTCTCACAGATGCTGTGGAGAACCTTGTTTGAAATAATTAGAAAATACCAATTGCTTTGCAGGATTGTTTTCAGTATATGTACATGATGTCTTTTATAATTGTGCATTGGCTGTGTGATTGTGTACACACGTTGATATCTACGTACGGGTCATGTGATAACACAAAATAAATACAGAAATGATGCTCAATTCATGTTTGTCACTGTGACTCAACACATGTGAAATGTTGAATTTCAATATATACAGTAGCTTCAATATGAAACAGTATTCCATTTCTGAGAGTTACCTGGATGACCTGCTTAGCATGTGGAGCCAAGCCATCTCTGACCCAGCTGACTGTACATCTGTGGAGCCAAGCCATCTCTGACCCAGCTGACTGTACATCTGGAGGCAAATGACTGACTGCTGACTGGACCTTTTAGACAGATTCCACAGGGACACTGTTCCTTCGTTTCTTTACTGCCGTCGCATTTATCACACAGCTCTATCTATCCATTCAATGGTATTCTGTATTCTGTATTCTATATTCTGTATTCTATATTCTGTATTCTGTATTCTATATTCTGTATTCTGTATTCTATATTCTGTATTCTGTATTCTATATTCTGTATTCTGTATTCTGTATTCTATATTCTGTATTCTATATTCTGTATTCTGTATTCTGTATTCTGTATTCTGTCTTATGTATTCTGATAGGCCTATTTCACAGCCTGATGCCTCCTCATACCTCCTCATCTCATCTTCCTCAGCCTCATACCTCCTCTTCTCATCCTCCTCATCTCATCTTCCTCAGCCTCATACCTCCTCATCTCATGTTCCTCAGCCTCATACCTCCTCATCTCATCTTCCTCAGCCTCATACTTCCTCATCTCATCTTCCTCAGTCTCATACCTCCTCAACTCATCTTCCTCAGCCTCATATTTCCTCATCTCATGTTTCTCAGCCTCATACCTCCTCAACTCATCTTCCTCAGCCTCATATTTCCTCATCTCATGTTTCTCAGCCTCATACCTCCTCATCTCATGTTCCTCAGCCTCATACTGTACCTCCTCATCTCATGTTCCTCAGCCTCATGCCTCCTCAACTCATCTTCCTCAGCCTCATACCTCCTCATCTCATCTTCCTCAGCCTCATGCGGTTCTCTTTATCTCTCTTCTTTAACCCATTAATGAATTGGTTGAAGAAGTGCTCTTGGTCTTTCTTCTTCAGCACTTGCTTGAAGCGCTGGTCACGGCCGTACTTAACAGAAAAGTCTTTGAAAGTTGACCTGGAAATAGAGAAAAGAAGAGATCATCCTAGAGAAATGTTTGGGAGGGAGGGAGGGAGGGAGGGAGGGAGGGTTGTCTTCACAGGTTTAAATATAGTAAAGACTAGAGCTACTCGGTTTTATAATTTTTTGAAATTGTTAGACAATTGTGGTTTTGAGACACATGCATAACTGTAGTTCATATTTTAGAGAAGCTCTGAAATTGTATTTTTTAAATTTTTATATATAATCAGTTATTAACAACAGTTATGAAAAGGAATAAGCAAGAGTTATGACAAGTTAAATGAAGCCATAGAATACAGAGAACTCTGTCCGCGGGGTTACAGTAGTCATCACCTAAAGAGAGAGGTAGTCAGGTGTAGAAGAAGTAAGGTCATGAAGATAGAACACTCTTTGACATCATCACCGTGGTTGATTAAAGGGGAAAGCTAAATGACAAGCCACAACAAGCAATCTTGTTTTTTCTTTGATTAACAAATCCTCTGATCCAGCAGCTTATTTCAGTTTTAAATGATATAGTCTTGAGGAAGAAAAAAATAATCCCCTTTCCTCTTATCCGAAGTCGACACCTAATATGTTGTGAATTTAGCGTTGTTATTTGATTTGTTGAGCTTGGTGTAAAAAGCAATTCGTAATGCATTGCTCATCTATACAGGTTCAATTTAACTAGTGTTGGGATATGAAGTTGTTACAAGTTAATATTTATATTATAATTATAAATGATTATAAACAGGACCAGTCAAAGGTTTGGACACACCTACTAATTAAAGGGATTTCCTTTATTTTTGAAACTATTTTCTGCATTAAAACGACGAAATAACACATATGGAATCATGTAGTAACCAAAAAAGTGTTAAACACTGGAGATTCTTCAACATAGTCACCCTTTGCCTTGATAACAGCTTTGCACACTCTTGGCAGTGGACATTAGACCGGTGGAAATATGTTCACCTTGTCTTTGTGAGACGCAGAGTAGGTGAACGGATGATCACCGCATGTGTGGATCCCACCATAAAGCATGGAAGAGGAGGTGTGATGGTGTCTGGGTGCTTTGCTGGTGACTCTCTCAGTGATTCATTTAGAATTCAAGGCACACTTAACCAGCATGGCTACCACAACATTCTGCAGCAATACGCCATCCCATCTGGTTTGAGCTTAGTGGGACAATCCTTTGTTTTTCAACAGGACAATGACCCAACACACCTCCAGTCTATGTAAGGGCTATTTGACCAAGGAGAGTGATGGAGTGCTGCATCAGGTGACCTGGCCTTCACAATCACCCAACCCAAACCCAATTGAGATGGTTTGGGGTGAGTTGGATCGCAGAGTGAATGAAAAGCAGTCAACAAGTGCTCAGCATATGTGGAAACTCCTTCAAGAAGGTTGGAAAAGAAATCCAGGTGAAGCTGGTTGAGCGAATGCCAAGAGTGTGCAAAGCTGTCATCAAGTCAAAGGGTGTCTCCTTTGAATAATTTTAAATATAAAATATATTTTCATTTGGTTATTTCATAGTTGTGACGTCTTCACTATTATTCCACAATGTAGAAAATAGTAAAAATGAAGAAAAAAGAATAGGTTGAGTCCAAACTTTTAGTATGAAGCTATTTTGCATGAAGCTATTATGAAGCTTAGTTGAATAGTTAAGTCCCCTACTGTACGTGTAATTCTATTACACAGTTAGCTTCAGGTTTTACCTGGATGTGATTTTCGACTCCTCTAGAAGTTTTCTATACTGGTCTTTTGCTTGCAGCAGTTTGCTCTGTTTCTCCTTGTGTTCTTCCTTCATCCTCACTTTGACAAACTGCTCAAACACCTGGAGATGAGGAACACAGTCATGATTGGCACAAGAAAAATGACTTTGAAGATCATTTTCATGACAAAGACGACGGCTGTATCCTAATCCTCTTTACTGTCGACTTAACTCCTCTCACGTTCACTGACAGGATCAATCAAATCAAATCAAATCGTATTGGTCGCATACACATGTTTTTCAGATGTTATTGCGGGTGCAGCGAAATGCTTGTGTTTCTAGCTCCAACAGTGCAGTAATATCTAACTAAATGCTTGTGTTCCTAGCTCCAACAGTGCAGTAATATCTAACTAAATGCTTGTGTTCCCAGCTCCAACAGTGTAGTAATATCTAACTAAATGCTTGTGTTTCCCGCTCCAACATTGCAGTAATATCTAACTAAATGCTTGTGTTTCTCACTCCAACATTGCAGTAATATCTAACTAAATGCTTGTGTTTCTCACTCCAACATTGCAGTAATATCTAACTAAATGCTTGTGTTTCTCACTCCAACATTGCAGTAATATCTAACTAAATGCTTGTGTTTCTCACTCCAACATTGCAGTAATATCTAACTAAATGCTTGTGTTTCTCACTCCAACATTGCAGTAATATCTAACTAAATGCTTGTGTTTCTCACTCCAACATTGCAGTAATATCTAACTAAATGCTTGTGTTTCTCACTCCAACATTGCAGTAATATCTAACTAAATGCTTGTGTTTCTAGCTCCAACATTGCAGTAATATCTAACTAAATGCTTGTGTTCCTAGCTCCAACACTGCAGTAATATCTAACTAAATGCTTGTGTTCCTAGCTCCAACAGTGCTGTAATATCTAACTAAATGCTTGTGTTTCTAGCTCCAACAGTGCAGTAATATCTAACTAAATGCTTGTGTTCCTAGCTCCAACAGTGCAGTAGTATCTAACTAAATGCTTGTGTTTCTAGCTCCAACAGTGCAGTAATATCTAACTAAATGCTTGTGTTTCTCGCTCCAACAGTGCAGTAATATCTAACTAAATGCTTGTGTTTCTAGCTCCAACACTGCAGTAATATCTAACTAAATGCTTGTGTTTCTAGCTCCAACATTGCAGTAATATCTAACTAAATGCTTGTGTTTCTAGCTCCAACAGTGCAGTAGTATCTAACTAAATGCTTGTGTTTCTAGCTCCAACATTGCAGTAATATCTAACTAAATGCTTGTGTTTCTCACTCCAACAGTGCAGTAGTATCTAACTAAATGCTTGTGTTTCTAGCTCCAACACTGCAGTAATATCTAACTAAATGCTTGTGTTTCTAGCTCCAACATTGCAGTAATATCTAACTAAATGCTTGTGTTTCTAGCTCCAACAGTGCAGTAGTATCTAACTAAATGCTTGTGTTTCTAGCTCCAACATTGCAGTAATATCTAACTAAATGCTTGTGTTTCTAGCTCCAACAGTGCAGTAGTATCTAACTAAATGCTTGTGTTTCTAGCTCCAACATTGCAGTAATATCTAACTAAATGCTTGTGTTTCTAGCTCCAACAGTGCAGTAGTATCTAACTAAATGCTTGTGTTTCTAGCTCCAACATTGCAGTAATATCTAACTAAATGCTTGTGTTTCTAGCTCCAACATTGCAGTAATATCTAACTAAATGCTTGTGTTTCTCACTCCAACAGTGCAGTAGTATCTAACTAAATGCTTGTGTTTCTCGCTCCAACAGTGCAGTAATATCTAACTAAATGCTTGTGTTTCTAGCTCCAACATTGCAGTAATATCGAAACTAAATGCTTGTGTTCCTAGCTCCAACAGTGCAGTAATATCTAACTAAATGCTTGTGTTTCTAGCTCCAACAGTGCAGTAATATCTAACTAAATGCTTGTGTTTCTAGCTCCAACAGTGCAGTAGTATCTAACTAAATGCTTGTGTTTCTAGCTCCAACATTGCCGTAATATCTAACTAAATGCTTGTGTTTCTAGCTCCAACATTGCAGTAATATCTAACTAAATGCTTGTGTTTCTAGCTCCAACAGTGCAGTAGTATCTAACTAAATGCTTGTGTTTCTAGCTCCAACATTGCAGTAATATCTAACTAAATGCTTGTGTTTCTAGCTCCAACAGTGCAGTAGTATCTAACTAAATGCTTGTGTTTCTAGCTCCAACATTGCAGTAATATCTAACTAAATGCTTGTGTTTCTAGCTCCAACATTGCAGTAGTATCTAACTAAATGCTTGTGTTTCTAGCTCCAACAGTGCAGTAATATCTAACTAAATGCTTGTGTTTCTAGCTCCAACAGTGCAGTAATATCTAACTAAATGCTTGTGTTTCTCGCTCCAACAGTGCAGTAATATCTAACTAAATGCTTGTGTTTCTAGCTCCAACAGTGCAGTAATATCTAACTAAATGCTTGTGTTTCTAGCTCCAACAGTGCAGTAATATCTAACTAAATGCTTGTGTTTCTAGCTCCAACACTGCAGTAATATCTAACTAAATGCTTGTGTTTCTAGCTCCAACATTGCAGTAGTATCTAATAATTCACAACAATACACACAAATCTAAATGTAAAAGAATGGAATTAAGAAATATATAAATATTACTACAAGCAATGTCAGAGTCCGGAGTGTATATATATATATATGTGCAGTATGGGAAATGATGTAAATATATCACTAGCCACTTTAAACAATGCTACCTAATATAATGTTTACATACCCTACATTATTCATCTCATATGTATATGTATATACTGTACTCTATATCATCTACTGCATCCTTATGTAATACATGTATCACTAGCCACTTTAACTATGCCACTTTGTTTACATACTCATCTCATATGTATATACTGCACTCAATACCATCTACTGTATCTTGCCTATGCTGCTCTGTTCCATCACTCATTCATATATATTTATGTACATATTCTTTATCCCCTTACACTTGTGTCTATAATGTAGTAGTTTTGGAATTGTTAGTTAGATTACTTAGATTACTTAGATTACTAGATTACTGGTTATTACTGCATTGTCGGAACTAGAAGCACAAGCATTTCGCTACACTCGCACTAACATCTGCTAACCATGTGTATGTGACAAATAACATTTGATTTGATTTGGGATGTATAGACTTTAGGGACAGTATGTGGATATAATATGCAGTATATCTGGAGAATACTTGGACTTGACTAGACTACAGTATATACATATGAAGTGGACAGCGGTAGTTATATAGGATGAACCATGACTAGAATACAGTATATACATATGAAATGGGTAAAACAGTATGTAAACATTATTAAAGTGACCAGTGTTCCATGTCTATATGCATAAGGCAATGTGTCAGGTAGCCTAGTGGTTAGAGCGTTCGACTAATAACCAAAAGGTTGCAAGATCGAATCCCTGAGCTGACAAGCTAAAAATCTGTCAGTCTCACTGAACAAGGCAGTTCCTAGGCTGTCATTGTAAAAAAGAATTTGTTCTTTAAAACTGACTTGCCAAGTTAAATAAATGTCTAATGCAACATGACAAAAAACCTCAACAATTCATCCCAAAGGTTTTTTGTTTTACTTACAAAATGCTTTCACCAAGGACAGGGGACACAAATGACAGTAATGATATATTGGGAGCAAATCCATTAGGGGTAAACTGACCGTACTCGTATTCCTAATCCTATCCATAAATTAACACTTGAAAGTCGGATCGGATTTGCCTAAGTAGATGTTATCAAAACACCTATCTCCCGGCATGTTTAGAGACCAAACAAATGCAGATTAGGAGCAGCGCGCGGAGCGGTTTATGTCTGTGTCCTCAACTTGCAGATGGCCAACATAAACGTTTGCTGTCACTCAGTTAGGATGAACATCGGCGGGTCATCTTTTTTTCCCAACCCATGGCCCGCTTGCTATATATTATGCACATTGATAGCTTGCTATATATTATGCACATTGATAGCTTGTTAGATATTATGCACATTGATAGCTTGCTATATATTATGCACATTGATAGCTTGCTATATAATATGCACATTGATAGCTTGCTATATATTATGCACATTGATAGCTTACTATATATTATGCACATTGATAGCTTGTTAGATATTATGCACATTGATAGCTTGCTATATATTATGCACATTGATAGCTTGTTAGATATTATGCACATTGATAGTTTGTTATATATTATGCACATTGATAGCTTGTTAGATATTATGCACATTGATAGCTTGTTAGATATTATGCACATTGATAGCTTGTTATATATTATGCACATTGATAGCTTGTTAGATATTATGCACATTGATAGCTTGCTATATATTATGCACATTGATAGCTTACTATATATTATGCACATTGATAGCTTACTATATATTATGCACATTGATAGCTTGTTATATATTATGCACATTGATAGCTTGTTAGATATTATGCACATTGATAGCTTGCTATATATTATGCACATTGATAGCTTGCTATATATTATGCACATTGATAGCTTGCTATATATTATGCACATTGATAGCTTGCTATATATTATGCAGATTGATAGCTTGTTAGATATTATGCACATTGATAGCTTGCTATATATTATGCAGATTGATAGCTTGTTAGATATTATGCACATTGATAGCTTGCTATTTATTATGCACATTGATGGCTTGCTATGTATTATGCACATTGATGGCTTGCTATATATTATGCACATTGATGGCTTGCTAGCTAGCAATTGTCCTCGCCATTGTGATTTATCACAGTAGCAGACAAACAGGAGGCAGCAGCAATCTAAAACAATCAGACCCAAACATGGGAGGAAGAGAAGTGATTGGCTGAAATTATGAAGCGAAGCAGTAGACAGAGAAACACAGCTTCCCTCTATCCAATCAGAACGGCAGGATCAACGTACATTCCACCCTCCTCCTCTTTACAGACAAGCAAACTAACCAATTGACTTATTTAGACCACATAGCACCTTGCACTTGATTGAAGGATGCGCACTACCATCCCACATTTTTTTTGGGGGGGGGGGGTCATGGATAATTACAAAAAATACTCAAAAAATACTCATAAAAAAGATCATAATCGTATCAGGACACTTGCCTGTTAGTTGTTCGTATTGTCTTACTTCGAGGCACACCCCTAATGTCCACGCTGTCTTGTACTTTAAAGGTTAATTTGGATTGGTAATTTCTGAGTCAACCTCATTCACAATCTGTCAATCATGACCAATTAATCAATCATTAGTAATTATTTAATCATAGCAAATGATTAACTAATGATGAAAACAATAAACCAATCATGACCAATTAACCAATCATGACCAATTAACCAATCATGACCAACGGGTAGATCAATCATGGCCAATTAACCAATTATGACCGACCAATAAATCAATCATGACCAATTAACCAATTATGACCAACCGATAAATCAATCATGACCAATTAACCAATTATGACCAACCAATAAAGAATCATGACCAATTAAACAATTATGACCAACCGATAAATCAATCATGACCAATTAACCAATCATGACCAACCGATAAATCAATCATGACCAATTAAAGGAGGACAACCAGCAGAGTTCACCTGTTTCCTCTCCTCTGCAGAGTTTAGCAGAAGATACCGTGGATCAAACACAATCTTGTGCAGTTCTTTCTCCCATGTGGAAAACGCTGAAACCTGAAGAGACGAGAAAACATATTTAAGAAAACATTCAGTACATTCAACCTGTTACATGATGTAGGTCTTTCCATCATTCACCCAACTTGTTACATGATGTAGGTCTTTCCATCATTCACCCAACTTGTTACATGATGTAGGTCTTTCCATCATTCACCCAACTCTTGTTACATGATGTAGGTCTTTCCATCATTCACCCAACTTGTTACATGATGTAGGTCTTTCCATCATTCACCCAACTTGTTACATGATGTAGGTCTTTCCATCATTCACCCAACTTGTTACATGATGTAGGTCTTTCCATCATTCACCCAACTTGTTACATGATGTAGGTCTTTCCATCATTCACCCAACTTGTTACATGATGTAGATCTTTCCATCATTCACACAACCTGTTACATGATGTAGATCTTTCCATCATTCACACAACCTGTTACATGATGTAGATCTTTCCATCATTCACCCAACCTGTTACATGATGTAGATCTTTCCATCATTCACCCAACCTGTTACATGATGTAGATCTTTCCATCATTCACCCAACCTGTTACATGATGTAGATCTTTCCATCATTCACCCAACCTGTTACATGATGTAGATCTTTCCATCATTCACACAACCTGTTACATGATGTAGATCTTTCCATCATTCACCCAACCTGTTACATGATGTAGATCTTTCCATCATTCACCCAACCTGTTACATGATGTAGATCTTTCCATCATTCACACAACCTGTTACATGATGTAGATCTTTTCATCATTTAGTTTTTGCTGCCTTTGCAGTTGCTGGTCCCTGTGTCCCTTGATGATTAGTTGCAATACAGGGATTTGAGTCCCCATATTGCCACTTTGAAAAGTATGTTTTAAATTCATTCCTCATGGAAAAACTGTTAGAATCTAGGTCCGTCTCTGTGGCTGCATTTAGAAAGGCAGCCCAAATCTTGCATTTTTTTTCTTCACCAATTGATCTTTTGACCAATCAGATCACGTCTGAAAAACATCTGACGTGATTGGTCAAAAGACCAATTAGTGGAAAATAAATATCAGAATTGGGCTGCCTGTCTAAACGCAGCCTAAAGTGCATTAGATTTTTTGTATTCTGTTCAATATGCCTTTACCCCTCTTTCAAGGAGCATGTCCCTGAAGTGTGTGATGCGGAGCCCTAAGGGTATGCCTTTATCCCTCTTTCAAGGAGCATGTCCCTGAAGTGTGTGATGCGGAGCCCTAAGGGTATGCCTTTATCCCTCTTTCAAGGAGCATGTCCCTGAAGTGTGTGATGCGGAGCCCTAAGGGTATGCCTTTACCCCTCTTTCAAGGAGCATGTCCCTGAAGTGTGTGATGCGGAGCCCTAAGGGTATGCCTTTACCCCTCTTTCAAGGAGCATGTCCCTGAAGTGTGTGATGCGGAGCCCTAAGGGTATGCCTTTATCCCTCTTTCAAGGAGCATGTCCCTGAAGTGTGTGATGCGGAGCCCTAAGGGTATGCCTTTACCCCTCTTTCAAGGAGCATGTCCCTGAAGTGTGTGATGCGGAGTCCTAAGGGTAGAACAGTCCGATGGGGGGGAGAGTCACATGTCTCTGCGCCTGCCCTCTCTCTCAAGTCCTCATTACCATCCACAGGTTCCTCCAGTCTGAGGAGGACAGAAACATACAATCAGTTCTAGGATGTATCTCAAAAGGAAACCCTATTCCCTAGATAGTGATCTCCTCTTGACCAGGGCCCAAAAGGCCTGGGTCAAAACTAGGCTACTGTACTGTACAGTGGTATTTGTACAGTACAGTGTTGTTTATTTTTATTTTTACAAAAAAATACTTCAAAATGAGATGATTATTCTGTAGAGAAGTATCATTGTAATGTTAAACTATGAGTATGGTTAAGATGGGGGGGAACTTTGACACTCACTTGTTCCTCTTGGTTTTTGAATAATGTTCATCTTCATCATCAGCATCATCGTCATCAGCAGACGGAGAGTTAGAACCATCCTCTGCTGAGATAACGGACACACAGACAGAAGCGTAGCACACATCCTTTTTGTTCGAGTGGACTCCAACAGACGCAGAGTGTAACAAACATCCTTTTTCAATGGACTCCGTCTTCATATAATTGGTCATTAAAAACCACTGTGAGAGAACCTATCAGACTAGAGTAGCATTACTGCTCACCGTCTTATCAGCCATAAGTCAATGTTCAGTTCATCGGGGGTTGGCCACATATTTACCAAAGTTAATTTGCCAGACATGCTTTGTTGGAACAGTGAGGTTCAGGTATAAGGTCATCGATACATAATCAGCTGGTAACTGCAATAAGGCTAAATCAATAAAGACAACCGGACCTCTGGGAAATCTAGTCCGGGGAGATATCATCGCTGACAAGATCCAATGTAATCCAATATTTACAGAGCCAGCCACACACAGGACTTCCATATGATCTATTCTAGTAGAACACAAAAGAGATGGGGTGCATCCCAAATGGGACCCTAATACCTATATAGTGCACTTCTTTGGACCGGGGACCATAGGGAACAGTGTGCCATTGGACCAGGGCCCATAGGCAATAGGGTGTCATTGGACCAGGGCCATAGGGAATAGTGTGTCATTGGACCAGGGCCCATAGGGAATAGTGTGTCATTGGACCAGGGCCCATAGGGAATAGTGTGTCATTGGACCAGGGCCCATAGGGAATAGGGTGTCATTGGACCAGGGCCCATAGGGAACAGGGTGTCATTGGACCAGGGCCCATAGGGAATAGTGTGTCATTGGACCAGGGCCCATAGGGAATAGGGTGTCATTGGACCAGGGCCCATAGGGAATAGGGTGTCATTGGACCAGGGCCCATAGGGAATAGGGTGTCATTGGACCAGGGCCCATAGGGAATAGGGTGTCATTGGACCAGGGCCCATAGGGAATAGGGTGTCATTGGACCAGGGCCCATAGGGAACAGGGTGTCATTGGACCAGGGCCCATAGGGAACAGTGTGTCATTGGACCAGGGCCCATAGGGAATAGTGTGTCATTGGACCAGGGCCCATAGGGAATAGTGTGTCATTGGACCAGGGCCCATAGGGAATAGTGTGTCATTGGACCAGGGCCCATAGGGAATAGGGTGTCATTGGACCAGGGCCCATAGGGAACAGGGTGCCATTTAAAATGCAACCATGAGATGGTTTGACATCCTAAAGGTTCCACGTTCCATTCGTGATCATCTCCTTCAATGAACAGAGACATCACGATCCTCTGGTAGTCTGTGATCGACAGGCAATGGAACTGACACACTGTATATAGGATCTAGTATATCAGCCCATTTTATTGGCCTCCGTGTTAACAGATCAATAAAAAAACCTGTTTATTAACATCATTAGAAAAATAGCGGACTGATAATGAGCTTCTCAGTTCCATCTAAAGCCACGGCCTGGTAAATACCCGCTTTAACACGAGGAAGAGTCCTAACGAGGCCCAACTAAACGGCGGGATGAAGACAAGCCAACGGGGAAGAATTACCACAAACTTACTGGACAAAGAATCCTTTTTGCGTTTATGTGGAGGATCTTCTATAATCCTGTTGAGATCCTCTCCACGGTCCTTCAGATCTACTGGCTGATCCCAAACAGAGAGCTGTATCGTTGGGTTGAAGAAAAATACTCTGTCGTCCCCTGTCCACACCACACACCTGAGGAGAAACGATCATAATAATGTAAGGATGAGAGTTGAATTAGTCATGCCTGTCCGGTTCCCTACTGGTGTGTGTCAACGCAAGATAGCTGAGATGGTGTTTGCCTGTCAAGAATAAAACGTGTGTTTTGTAGACTAGAGAGCCAGTATGCTGCCTCTGTCAGGTCTTTAACTTTCTTTTTAAAGTTGATGCTCCACTCACTGAACCCTTCAAACGTCACTCTGCAATAATAATAATAACATTCTAAACACACATCTGGGGAGAAGGAGGGCAGAAACAGATGTATTCTATGACATGATAAACAACTGTATTACAGGAAATGATCTGGGGAGAAGGAGGGCAGAAACAGATGTATTCTATGACATGATAAACAACTGTATTACAGGAAATGATCTGGGGAGAAGGAGGGCAGAACCAGATGTATTCTATGACATGATAAATAACAGTATTACAGGAAATGATCTGGGGAGAAGGAGGGCAGAACCAGAAGTGTTCTATGACATGATAAATAACAGTATTACAGGAAATGATCTGGGGAGAAGGAGGGCAGAACCAGATGTATTCTATGACATGATAAACAACTGTATTACAGGAAATGATCTGGGGAGAATGAGGGACTACCCGCTGGGGCTACCCACTGGACCTACCTGCTGGGGCTACCCACTGGACCTACCTGCTGGGGCTACCCACTGGACGTACCCGCTGGATCTACCAGCTGGGGCTACCCACTGGACCTACCCGCTGGATCTACCAGCTGGGGCTACCCACTGGACCTACCCGCTGAGGCTACCCACTGGACCTACCCGCTGGGGCTACCCGCTGGGGCTACCAGCTGGGGCTACCCACTGGGGCTACCAGCTGGGGCTACCCGCTGGGGCTACCCGCTGGACCTACCAGCTGGGGCAACCCGCTGGGGCTACCCGCTGGGGCTACCTGCTGGGGCTACCAGCTGGGGCTACCCACTGGACCTACCAGCTGGACCTACCTGCTGGGACTACCAGCTGGACCTACCTGCTGGGACTACCAGCTGGACCTACCCGCTGGACCTACCCACTGGACCTACCAGCTGCACCTACCCACTGGATCTACCCACTGGGACTACCTGCTGGGACTACCCACTGGACCTACCTGCTGGGACTACCAGCTGGGACTACACATAAGAACATGTACGAACGCGCTACTGTAAGTCACTTTGAATAAAAGTGTGTTTAAAATGGCATATATGATTATATACCTGTATATTATACACTAACATAATGTAAATAAGAAATACGTAGATGAATATATGCTCTATGTAGTAATAGGAATATAACCACTGTAGTTATCTGTCACTTAGTCTGACATAACATGTTATAGAAAGTGCTAGAATCTAACAGTTGATGTATTTCCAGTTGATGGTTTCTGAGTTGTTCCTGTTGTCGTCGTGCATCACTTCAGAGCTCTTCCTCCTTAAAGACGTTGGGTATTGAAAGCCACAGGAGGAGTATTACTAACAGCTGCTACAGTCTATGAATCCCTGGGATAATTCAATATGTCTTCACGCTCAACCATATCAAATGAATTGTGAAGCTTTTACTTCCTGGTATTATCTGGTGGTGACTCGTCCTGTTATATGATGTCATATTTCATTGGTATGGCTAGCTATCGCTCAGCCATGACATGATATTCAGAAAATCTCAATAATCTCTGAAACTGGAAACACTTATCTCCCTCACTAGCTTTAAGCACCAACTGTCAGAGCAGCTCACAGATTACTGCACCTGTACATAGCCCACCTATAATTTAGCCCAAACAACTACCTCTTTCCCTACTGTATTTTATTTATTTATTTATTTTGCTCCTTTGCACCCCATTATTTTTATTTCTACTTTGCACATTCTTCCACTGCAAATCTACCATTCCAGTGTTTTACTTGCTATATTGTATTTACTTTGCCACCATGACCTTTTTGCCTTTACCTCCCTTCTCACCTCATTTGCTCACATTGTATATAGACTTGTTTCTACTGTATTATTGACTGTATGTTTGTTTTTACTCCATGTGTAACTCTGTGTTGTTGTATCTGTCGAACTGCTTTGCTTTATCTTGGCCAGGTCGCAATTCTAAATGAGAACTTGTTCTCAACTAGCCTACCTGGTTAAATAAAGGTGTTCTCAACTTGCCTACCTGGTTAAATAAAGGTGTTCTCAACTAGCCTACCTGGTTAAATAAAGGTGTTCTCAACTAGCCTCCCTGGTTAAATAAAGGTGTTCTCAACTAGCCTACCTGGTTAAATAAAGGTGTTCTCAACTAGCCTACCTGGTTAAATAAAGGTGTTCTCAACTAGCCTCCCTGGTTAAATAAAGGTGTTCTCAACTAGCCTACCTGGTTAAATAAAGGTGTTCTCAACTTGCCTACCTGGTTAAATAAAGGTGTTCTCAACTAGCCTACCTGGTTAAATAAAGGTGTTCTCAACTAGCCTCCCTGGTTAAATAAAGGTGTTCTCAACTAGCCTACCTGGTTAAATAAAGGTGTTCTCAACTAGCCTACCTGGTTAAATAAAGGTGTTCTCAACTAGCCTACCTGGTTAAATAAAGGTGTTCTCAACTTGCCTACCTGGTTAAATAAAGGTGAAATAAAAAAATTAAAAACAAAAATTCACACAGCAGAAAGGTGTTTCAATATCTGGATAATATGTCACGATGAATCTCTCATGAGACTTTTCAATATTAGAATCATCAAACAAAATAGGTTGGATTCAATTTGTTTATCAAATCTTATTTTAAATTTTTGCTTTGTTTAAAAAAATATATATTTTAATCTAATAGTCATAAAATAAAAGCTGATGAATGGAAAAGGGTTTAACACGTTACGGGTTATGGTTTAAAAAACTAACATGCCGTTCAGGTGCTGAGCTTGAGAAAGTGTTGTAAAATTACAGGTTTCATGTAGTGCGTTTAAAGTCTGCTCTCAGCATCAACACACTCTGACAGATCAAAAGGCTATTACATGTGGGAGAACAACAAAACAAGTCCATTTTAAAAAACCAGATTGCACTACTCTGCAGACAGATATAGCTTGGTTTATTACACTATTGTCCCTGATATGAGTTGTTCATTGTCGGGATGGAAATTCATTTTCTATCAAAGGTGTTGTTTTTCTCTGTTGTTTTTGAAAAGGGTTTTTACATACTGCGAGTGATTGATTATTACTCACGTTATGAAGACCATGATTACACTGCTTTCCTGAGACTTTCAAGAATTATGACATCAGAAATAATAACCAGATATAAAATATGTTTTTCATGAAAAAGTGAAGAAAGTAGAGGCATGATTCCACTTGAACATTTATAGCAGGTAATGTTTTCTGAACTTTAGCCAAACGTCTTTTTCATGTTTGGTGTTCAGTGATGACTGGAATGGGACAGATTCCTAAAGAGCTGAAATGTTCTGACATGTTTATTCAAACATTGACCAATCCTGGCAAGAGAACGTTACCATGGAGATCCGGGAACAGGGGTGGAAGCTACAGGACGCTTGTCTTTAGGGTCAACGTCCTCTTCCTCCATGGGGACCTCTACCATCTCCTGCTACAACACACACACACACACACACACACACACACACACACACACAGAGAGAGAGAGAGAGAGAGAGAGAGAGAGAGAGAGAGAGAGAGAAACACACACGCACACACACACACATACACACACACAGAGAGAGAGAGAGAGAGAGAGAGAGAGAGAGAGAGAGAGAGAGAGAGAGAGAGAGAAACACACACGCACACACACACACATACACACACACAGAGAGAGAGAGAGAGAGAGAGGAGAGAGAGAGAGAGAGAGAGAGAGAGAGAGAGAGAGAGAAACACACACGCACACAAACACAGGTCAGAGGGCAGAATTAACACAACCCACCATGCAGATACCATTTTCACACTGTGGATCATAAAACGTTCTGTGCTTGGTCAGAGAGGTGTGGCTTGATGTGTTACCAGGTCAGCTCAGTACAGAGAGGTGTGGCTTAATGTGTTACCAGGTCAGCGTAGTACAGAGAGGTGTGGCTTAATGTGTTACCAGGTCAGCTCAGTACAGAGAGGTGTGGCTTAATGTGTTACCGGGTCAGCTCAGTACAGAGAGGTGTGGCTTATCGTGTTCCCAGGTCAGCTCAGTACAGAGAGGTGTGGCTTGATGTGCCTCTGTCTCTGTCTGGTATCTGTCTCTGTCTGCTATCTGTCTGCTACCTGTCTCTGTCTGCTACCTGTCTCTGTCCGCTACCTGTCTCTGTCTGCTATCTGTCTCTGTCCGCTACCTTTCTCCGTCTGCTATCTGTTTCTGTCTGCTACCTGTCTCTGTCTGCTACCGTATCTGTCTGCTACCTGTCTCTGTCTGCTATCTGTCTCTGTCTGCTACCTGTCTCTGTCTGTCTGCTACCTGTCTCTGTCTGCTACCTGTCTCTGTCTGCTATCTGTCTGTCTACTATCTGTCTATGTCTGCTATCTGTCTGTCTGCTATCTGTCTGTCTGCTATCTGTCTATGTCTGCTAGCCGTCTGTCTGCTACCTGTCTCTGTCTGCTATCTGCCTCTGTCTGCTACCTGTCTCTGTCTCTGTCTGCTACCTGTCTCTGTCTCAGTCTGCTACCTGTCTCTGTCTGCTACCTGTCTCTGTCTGCTATCTGTCTCTGTCTGCTACCTGCCTATCTCTGCTATATGTGTCTGTCTGCTATCTGTCTCTGTCTGTCTCTTTCTGATATCTGCCTCCGTCTGCTATCTGTGTCTGTCTGCTATCTGTCTCTGTCTGCTACCTGTCTCTGTCTGCTACCTGTCTCTGTCTGCTACCTGTCTCTGTCTGGTATCTGTCTCTGTCTGCTATCTGTCTCTGTCTGCTATCTGTCTGCTACCTGTCTCTGTCTGGTATCTGTCTCTGTCTGCTATCTGACTCTGTCTGCTACCTGTCTCTGTCTGGTATCTGTCTCTGTCTGGTATCTGTCTCTGTCTGCTACCTGTCTCTGTCTGGTATCTGTCTCTGTCTGCTACCTGTCTCCGTCTGTCTGCTATCTGTCTCTGCCTGCTACCTGTCTCTGTCTGCTATCTGTCTCTGTCTGCTACATGTCTCCGTCTGTCTGCTATATGTCTCTGTCTGCTATCCTACTCTGTCTGGTATCTGTCTCTGTCTGCTACCTGTCTCCGTCTGTCTGCTATCTGTCTCTGTCTGTTATCTGTCTCTGTCTGCTACCTGTCTCTGTCTGCTATCTGTCTCTGTCTGCTACCTGTCTCTGTCTGGTATCTGTATCTGTCTGCTACCTGTCTCTGTCTGGTATCTGTCTCTGTCTGCTACCTCCCTCTGTCTGCTATCTGTCTCTGTCTGCTACCTGTCTCTGTCTGGTATCTGTCTCTGTCTGCTACCTGTCTCCGTCTGTCTGCTATCTGTCTCTGTCTGCTATCTGTCTCTGTCTGCTATCTGTCTCAGTCTGCTACCTGTCTCTGTCTGCTACCATGTCTCTGTCTGCTATCTGTCTCTGTCTGCTACCTGTCTCCGTCTGTCTGCTATCTGACTCTGTCTGCTACCTGTCTCTGTCTGCTACCTGTCTCTGTCTGCTACCTGTCTCTGTCTGCTACCTGTCTCAGTCTGCTACCCCGCTCTGTCTGCTACCTGTCTCTGTCTGTCTGCTACCTGTATCTGTCTGCTACCTTCTCTGTCTGCTACCTGTCTCTGTCTGCTGTCTGTCTCTGTCTGCTATCGGTCTCTGTCTGCTACCTGTCTCTGTCTGCTACCTGTGTCTGTCTGCTATCTGGCTCTGTCTGCTACCTGTCTGCTATCTGTGCATCCAAAACAGAATAACCTTAAATCAAATTGTTCTGACTTCAGCGTGTAGATATAGATGTATCCCAAATGGCACCATATTCCCTAAATAGTGCACTACTTTGACCAGAGCCCTATGGGCCTTGGACAATAGTAGTGCACCAGATAGGGAATAGGGTGTGTTTCGGGAACCAGTCAGAGCTGCAGTGGAAATGGTGGTGCATATCTCTGTATCTATTCTGGATTCGGGACAACAAATTGATTGAGAAGGTGTTCATAGTGAATGGTACAATGAGCCCACTGAACACATGGTAGGATCGGTCTGTGTTGTAATAGATATTGAATCACATTAATGTGCTGTGATGATTGCATGTCTCAAACCTCTGTCTGGCCTGAGATGGGGTGGGGTTTTTGGAGGAGATTAAGTGTTTTCGAAAATCTCATTAAAAAGTGAATTGCATAGTTTGCAACACTGTAGTATGATGACAACAATGTCAACAATATGGACAAATCAACACAAGCTGAGTAGTAAAACTGCAGCGGTGGAAGGATTCTGGATGATTTAAAGCACCAAACGCTTTCCTTTCTATTTATAACCCAGTGTGTCTTTACACGGTAGGGTAGTGGTTAGAGTGTAGGGACGGCAGGTAGCCTAGTGGTTAGAGTGTAGGGACGGCAGGTAGCCTAGTGGTTAGAGTGTAGGGACGGCAGGTAGCCTAGTGGTTAGAGTGTAGGGACGGCAGGTAGCCTAGTGGTTAGAGTGTAGGGGCGGCAGGTAGCCTAGTGGTTAGAGTGTAGGGACGGCAGGTAGCCTAGTGGTTAGAGTGTAGGGACGGCAGGTAGCCTAGTGGTTAGAGTGTAGGGACGGCAGGTAGCCTAGTGGTTAGAGTGTAGGGACGGCAGGTATTCTAGTGGTTAGAGTGTAGGGACGGCAGGTAGCCTAGTGGTTAGAGTGTAGGGACGGCAGGTAGCCTAGTGGTTAGAGTGTAGGGACGGCAGGTAGCCTAGTGGTTAGAGTGTAGGGACGGCAGGTAGCCTAGTGGTTAGAGTGTAGGGGCGGCAGGTAGCCTAGTGGTTAGAGTGTAGGGACGGCAGGTAGCCTAGTGGTTAGAGCGGTGGACTAGTAACCGGAAGGTTGCAAGTTCAAACTCCTGAGCTGACAAGGTACAAATCTGTCGTTCTGCCCATGAACAGGCAGTTAACCCACCGTTCCTAGGCCGTCATTGAAAATAAGAATTTGTTTCTCAACAGTCTTGTTAAATAAAGGTAAAAAAAACATCCAGTTTTGTTTATTCATACTGAGATCTAGTGGAGGAAAATGAACATTAAATTAATTTTACTTCTATAGTTTTTTTTTAAAATCCTGGGTTAATAGTGAAATAAGGAGTGTTGATTATAGTGTGACAAATGCTTTACCCTTGTAATGTCCACAACACCGTCCCAGATACAGCCAGAGCCGTTCAATTACTAAGGCAACGCATGACCAACCCCTTAGATTACTGAACCACTTCACAGAGGGGGAGACGATTGGTCCCAAATGGCACCCTATCCCCCCTATGTAGTGCACTACTTTTGACCCGAGCCCAGGTCAAAAGTAGTGTACTATAAAGGGAACAGGGAGCCATTTGGGACTAATAAAGAGGCTGGTGTGCAGAGGACAGCAGCAGCCGAGACTGTAGACGAACCGCCCCCACAGCATTCATTCGACTTTTAATGATTTACACATCCTCTCCTTCTGGGGGAGTTTTACTAATTAATACAGCTGGGAGGATTTTGCACACAATTACTGACGGAGGACTTAAATTGACCTCTCTTCCTATCAGAGCCAAGATGAAGCCGTGGTATTTGGACCCTAAATCTTACCGACTCTGTCCTGGTGCCCCTTTCCAACATCTAATTTGGCGAGCAGGAAGAAGTTTTATGCTGGTAGGTAGAGTGAACAAAGCAGCATCAACCAAAATCTTCCAAACAGGAAGAACCAACCTCTTATCTCAGCACCCAGGAGCAGATCAGCTACTCAGCTGTGACGAGAGACTTCTCATTATCAGTGATGGAAAAAAGGACCCCAATTCTCATACTGGAGTAAAAGTATAGACACCTTAATAGAAAATGACTGAAGTAAAAGTATAGACACCTTAATAGAAAATGACTGAAGTAAAAGTATAGACACCTTAATAGAAAATGACTGGAGTAAAAGTATAGACACCTTAATAGAAAATGACTGGAGTAAAAGTATAGACACCTTAATAGAAAATGACTGGAGTAAAAGTATAGACACCTTAATAGAAAATGACTGGAGTAAAAGTGAAAGTCACCCGGTGAAATATGACTTTAATAAAAGTCTAAATGTATTTGGTTTTAAATATACTTCAAAGTAAATGTGATTGCTAAAATATACAAAAAAAGGTAAAAGTATAAATCATTTAAAATTCCTTATATTAATGAAAATATATATCATTTTCTTGTTTTGTTAAATTTACGGATAGCCAGGGGCACGCTCCAACACTCAGACATCATTTACAAACGAAGCATGTGTTTAGTGAGTCCACCAGATTAGAGGCAGTAGGGATGACCAGGGATGTTCTCTGTTTAGTGAGTCCTCCAGATCAGAGGCAGCAGGGATGACCAGGGATGTTCTCTGTTTAGTGAGTCCTCCAGATCAGAGGCAGTAGGGATGACCAGGGATGTTCTCTGTTTAGTGAGTCCTCCAGATCAGAGACAGTAGGGATGACCAGGGATGTTCTCTGTTTAGTGAGTCCTCCAGATCAGAGGCAGTAGGGATGACCAGGGATGTTCTCTGTTTAGTGAGTCCTCCAGATCAGAGACAGTAGGGATGACCAGGGATGTTCTCTGTTTAGTGAGTCCTCCAGATCAGAGGCAGTAGGGATGACCAGGGATGTTCTCTGTTTAGTGAGTCCTCCAGATCAGAGGCAGTAGGGACGACCAGGGTTGTTGTCTGTTTAGTGAGTCCTCCAGATCAGAGGCAGTAGGGACGACCAGGGATGTTCTCTGTTTAGTGAGTCCTCCAGATCAGAGGCAGTAGGGATGACCAGGGATGTTCTCTGTTTAGTGAGTCCTCCAGATCAGAGGCTGTAGGGATGACCAGGGATGTTCTCTGTTTAGTGAGTCCTCCATATCAGAGGCAGTAGGGATGACCAGGGATGTTCTCTGTTTAGTGAGTCCTCCAGATCAGAGGCAGTAGGGATGACCAGGGATGTTCTCTGTTTAGTGAGTCCTCCAGATCAGAGGCAGTAGGGACGACCAGGGTTGTTGTCTGTTTAGTGAGTCCTCCAGATCAGAGGCAGTAGGGACGACCAGGGATGTTCTCTGTTTAGTGAGTCCTCCAGATCAGAGGCAGTAGGGATGACCAGGGATGTTCTCTGTTTAGTGAGTCCTCCAGATCAGAGGCAGTAGGGACGACCAGGGATGTTCTCTGTTTAGTGAGTCCTCCAGATCAGAGGCTGTAGGGATGACCAGGGATGTTCTCTGTTTAGTGAGTCCTCCAGATCAGAGGCAGTAGGGATGACCAGGGATGTTCTCTGTTTAGTGAGTCCTCCATATCAGAGGCAGTAAGGATGACCAGGGATGTTTTCTTGATAAGTGCGTGAATTATTCAATTGTTCTTGTCCTGCTAAGGATTCAAAATGTAACGAGTACTTTTGGGTGTCAGGGGAAATGTATGGAGTAAAAAGAACATGATTTTCTTTTGGAATATAGTGAGGTAAAAAAAAAATGTTTAAAAAAAAATCGTCAAGTACAGATACCCCCAAAAACTAATTAATTAGTACTTTCAAGTATTTTTTTGTGAAGTACTTTATACCACTGCTCATCATCTGACATCGATTATCAAAGTAGAACTCTTCCTCTGTTCCATTGGATCCATTTGTCATGTCTCACTACGGCACACAGGACTAAAACATTGATATCAGCTGGTGTGGTTGGATGTGGCCTAGATCTGGTAGATGTAGTTATGCCACAGCTTCAGTGTAAGTTAATGAACATTGTTGTGTGGTTGGATGTGGCCTAGATCTGATAGATGTAGTTATGCCACAGCTTCAGTGTAAGTTAATGAACATTGTTGTGTGGTTGGATGTGGCCTAGATCTGATAGATGTAGTTATGCCACAGCTTCAGTGTAAGTTAATGAACATTGTTGTGTGGTTGGATGTGGCCTAGATCTGATAGATGTAGTTATGCCACAGCTTCAGTGTAAGTTAATGAACATTGTGTGTCCCAAATGAAACCCCCTCTTTCCTTATATACCTAGTGCACTACGTTTGACCTGGGCCCATAGTGCTCTGGTTAAAAGTAGTGCACTACATAGGGAATAGGGTGCTGTTTGAGGTCTATAACACGACCACCTACCTACCTCTGTGTGTTTCTCCTGGGTTGTTTCCTGCAGTGTATGCAGCACCAACGTCGCAGCGCATGACGCTCTTCTCCTGGACAACCGCTTATCTGCAAGAGTAAAGAGAGAGAGACAGCAAATTAGCTTGTGGACTGGATTTTGTTGTTGTTGTTGTTGGTGTAATATGATGATAACATTCCAAATCTATCTCAATGTAATTTGCAGCTGAGTAATCAACTCAAAGTATATGTTCAGGAGCCACATCACATCAAATCAAATGTTATTGATCACATGCGCCGAATACAACAAGGTGGAGGAGACCTTACAGTGAAATGCTGATTTACGAGCCCCTAACCGACAGCTCAGTTTAAACAACAACAACAAATACAGATAAGAAATAATAGATAAAAGTAACAAGCAATTAAAGAGGAGCAGTGGGGAAAAACCCCAATTTAAACAGGAGGGATTCGGTGCACCGGGTAGCTGAGGTACATCACATCAATCTAGCTGTGGATGACTTGTCCTGTCCTCCCAGGCAGGTCTTTACAGCTAGAGGTTGGGAGGAGTGCAGAACACAAGAAGACCATGCAGACAGACGGACACACGTACTGGGTGATGATGATGATGATGATGATGATGATGGTGATGATGATAGGAGACAACAGTTAGTGGAGCAGCGGCCGAAGATTATTCAGATTCAATTGAACCCTCAAATTTTCTACATTACTGTCTGTGTCAAATGTTCTACATTACTGTCTGTGTCAAATGTTCTACATTACTGTCTGTGTCAATGCTTTCATTTTAAACCCTCCAGGTTCCATGCTAACACACACACACACACACACACACACACACACAAACACACACACACACACTATCTCTCTCTGTCTCTCTCTCTCTCTCTCTCTCTCTCTCTCTTTGTTGGAATAATGGTATAATTTTTACCAGGTGGAAAATGTTGCAATTATACAAAATGACTTGTTCATCTTTTGGGGATTCATTACAAAATGCACAACCAGGCTGAGTTCGGTACCAAGTTAGTAACCATTTATCAAATCAAATCAAATTTTATTTGTCACATACACATGGTTAGCAGATGTTAATGCGAGTGTAGCGAAATGCTTGTGCTTCTAGTTCCGACAATGCAGTAATAACGAACAAGTAATCTAACTAACAATTCCAAAAAAAACTACTGTCTTATACACAGTGTAAGGGGATAAGGAATATGTACATAAGGATATATGAATGAGTGATGTTACATAGCAGCATAGGCAAGATACAGTAGATGATATCGAGTACAGTATAACATATGAGATGAGTATGTAAACAAAGTGGCATAGTTAAAGTGGCTAGTGATACATGTATTACATAAGGATGCAGTCGATGATATAGAGTACAGTATATACGTATGCATATGAGATGAATAATGTAGGGTAAGTAACATTATATAAGGTAGCATTGTTTAAAGTGGCTAGTGATATATTTACATCATTTCCCATCAATTCCCATTATTAAAGTGGCTGGAGTTGAGTCAGTGTCATTGACAGTGTGTTGGCAGCAGCCACTCAATGTTAGTGGTGGCTGTTTAACAGTCTGATGGCCTTGAGATAGAAGCTGTTTTTCAGTCTCTCGGTCCCAGCTTTGATGCACCTGTACTGACCTCGCCTTCTGGATGACAGCGGGGTGAACAGGCAGTGGCTCGGGTGGTTGATGTCCTTGATGATCTTTATGGCCTTCCTGTAGCATCGGGTGGTGTAGGTGTCCTGGAGGGCAGGTAGTTTGCCCCCGGTGATGCGTTGTGCAGACCTCACTACCCTCTGGAGAGCCTTATGGTTGAGGGCGGTGCAGTTGCCATACCAGGCGCTGATACAGCCCGCCAGGATGCTCTCGATTGTGCATCTGTAGAAGTTTGTGAGTGCTTTTGGTGACAAGCCAAATTTCTTCAGCCTCCTGAGGTTGAAGAGGCGCTGCTGCGCCTTCTTCACGATGCTGTCTGTGTGAGTGGACGAATTCAGTTTGTCTGTGATGTGTATGCCAAGGAACTTAAAACTTGCTACCCTCTCCACTACTGTTCCATCGATGTGGATAGGGGGGTGTTCCCTCTGCTGTTTCCTGAAGTCCACAATCATCTCCTTAGTTTTGTTGACGTTGAGTGTGAGGTTATTTTCCTGACACCACACTCCGAGGGCCCTCACCTCCTCCCTGTAGGCCGTCTCGTCGTTGTTGGTAATCAAGCCTACCACTGTTGTGTCGTCCGCAAACTTGATGATTGAGTTGGAGGCGTGCGTGGCCACGCAGTCGTGGGTATAAACAGGGAGTACAGGAGAGGGCTCAGAACGCACCCTTGTGGGGCCCCAGTGTTGAGGATCAGCGGGGAGGAGATGTTGTTGCCTACCCTCACCACCTGGGGGCGGCCCGTCAGCAAGTCCAGTACCCAGTTGCACAGGGCGGGGTCGAGACCCAGGGTCTCGAGCTTGATGACGAGCTTGGAGGGTACTATGGTGTTGAATGCCGAGCTGTAGTCGATGAACAGCATTCTCACATAGGTATTCCTCTTGTCCAGATGGGTTAGGGCAGAGTGCAGTGTGGTTGAGATTGCATCGTCTGTGGACCTATTTGGGCGGTAAGCAAATTGGAGTGGGTCTAGGGTGTCAGGTAGGGTGGAGGGGTGTCATAGGAGTATATGTCTATTAAATATCAGAAGATCACCTGTGAAAATGGTCAAGTCAAGTGCCTCTGAAATAACAGGAGCTGTAACTTTTTAATACCAACAAAAGCTTTACTGCCTCTGTGGTTCAGTACAATGTTGACCTGGTGTTAGTATCTTCTACATTCCTGTCAGGTTTACAGTACAATGTTGACCTGGTGTTAGTATCTTCTACATTCCTGTCAGGTTTACAGTACAATGTTGTCCTGGTGTTAGTATCTTCTACATTCCTGTCAGGTTTACAGTACAATGTTGACCTGGTGTTAGTATCTTCTACATTCCTGTCAGGTTTACAGTACAATGTTGACCTGGTGTTAGTATCTTCTACATTCCTGTCAGGTTTACAGTACAATGTTGACCTGATGTTAGTATCTTCTACATTCCTGTCAGGTTTACAGTACAATGTTGACCTGGTGTTAGTATCTTCTACATTCCTGTCAGGTTTACAGTACAATGTTGACCTGGTGTTAGTATCTTCTACATTCCTGTCAGGTTTACAGTACAATGTTGACCTGGTGTTAGTATCTTCTACATTCCTGTCAGGTTTACAGTACAATGTTGACCTGGTGTTAGTATCTTCTACATTCCTGTCAGGTTTACAGTACAATGTTGACCTGATGTTAGTATCTTCTACATTCCTGTCAGGTTTACAGTACAATGTTGACCTGGTGTTAGTATCTTCTACATTCCTGTCAGGTTTACAGTACAATGTTGACCTGGTGTTAGTATCTTCTACATTCCTGTCAGGTTTACAGTACAATGTTGACCTGGTGTTAGTATCTTCTACATTCCTGTCAGGTTTACAGTACAATGTTGACCTGATGTTAGTATCTTCTACATTCCTGTCAGGTATACAGTACAATGTTGACCTGGTGTTAGTATCTTCTACATTCCTGTCAGGTTTACAGTACAATGTTGACCTGATATTAGTATCTTCTACATTCCTGTCAGGTTTACAGTACAATGTTGACCTGATGTTAGTATCTTCTACATTCCTGTCAGGTTTACAGTACAATGTTGACCTGATGTTAGTATCTTCTACATTCCTGTCAGGTTTACAGTACAATGTTGACCTGATGTTAGTATCTTCTACATTCCTGTCAGGTTTACAGTACAATGTTGACCTGATGTTAGTATCTTCTACATTCCTGTCAGGTATACAGTACAATGTTGACCTGGTGTTAGTATCTTCTACATTCCTGTCAGGTATACAGTACAATGTTGACCTGGTGTTAGTATCTTCTACATTCCTGTCAGGTTTACAGTACAATGTTGACCTGGTGTTAGTATCTTCTACATTCCTGTCAGGTTTACCAGTACAATGTTGACCTGGTGTTAGTATCTTCTACATTCCTGTCAGGTTTACAGTAGAATGTTGTCCTGGTGTTAGTATCTTCTACATTCCTGTCAGGTTTACAGTACAATGTTGACCTGATGTTAGTATCTTCTACATTCCTGTCAGGTATACAGTACAATGTTGACCTGATGTTAGTATCTTCTACATTCCTGTCAGGTTTACAGTACAATGTTGTCCTGGTGTTAGTATCTTCTACATTCCTGTCAGGTTTACAGTACAATGTTGACCTGGTGTTAGTATCTTCTACATTCCTGTCAGGTTTACAGTACAATGTTGACCTGGTGTTAGTATCTTCTACATTCCTGTCAGGTTTACAGTACAATGTTGACCTGATGTTAGTATCTTCTACATTCCTGTCAGGTATACAGTACAATGTTGACCTGATGTTAGTATCTTCTACATTCCTGTCAGGTTTACAGTACAATGTTGTCCTGGTGTTAGTATCTTCTACATTCCTGTCAGGTTTACAGTACAATGTTGACCTGGTGTTAGTATCTTCTACATTCCTGTCAGGTTTACAGTACAATGTTGACCTGGTGTTAGTATCTTCTACATTCCTGTCAGGTTTACAGTACAATGTTGACCTGGTGTTAGTATCTTCTACATTCCTGTCAGGTTTACAGTACAATGTTGACCTGATGTTAGTATCTTCTACATTCCTGTCAGGTATACAGTACAATGTTGACCTGGTGTTAGTATCTTCTACATTCCTGTCAGGTATACAGTACAATGTTGACCTGGTGTTAGTATCTTCTACATTCCTGTCAGGTTTACAGTACAATGTTGACCTGGTGTTAGTATCTTCTACATTCCTGTCAGGTTTACAGTACAATGTTGACCTGGTGTTAGTATCTTCTACATTCCTGTCAGGTTTACAGTACAATGTTGTCCTGGTGTTAGTATCTTCTACATTCCTGTCAGGTTTACAGTACAATGTTGACCTGATGTTAGTATCTTCTACATTCCTGTCAGGTATACAGTACAATGTTGACCTGATGTTAGTATCTTCTACATTCCTGTCAGGTTTACAGTACAATGTTGTCCTGGTGTTAGTATCTTCTACATTCCTGTCAGGTTTACAGTACAATGTTGACCTGGTGTTAGTATCTTCTACATTCCTGTCAGGTTTACAGTACAATGTTGACCTGGTGTTAGTATCTTCTACATTCCTGTCAGGTTTACAGTACAATGTTGACCTGATGTTAGTATCTTCTACATTCCTGTCAGGTATACAGTACAATGTTGACCTGATGTTAGTATCTTCTACATTCCTGTCAGGTTTACAGTACAATGTTGTCCTGGTGTTAGTATCTTCTACATTCCTGTCAGGTTTACAGTACAATGTTGACCTGGTGTTAGTATCTTCTACATTCCTGTCAGGTTTACAGTACAATGTTGACCTGGTGTTAGTATCTTCTACATTCCTGTCAGGTTTACAGTACAATGTTGACCTGGTGTTAGTATCTTCTACATTCCTGTCAGGTATACAGTACAATGTTGACCTGATGTTAGTATCTTCTACATTCCTGTCAGGTTTACAGTACAATGTTGTCCTGGTGTTAGTATCTTCTTCATTCCTGTCAGGTTTACAGTACAATGTTGTCCTGGTGTTAGTATCTTCTACATTCCTGTCAGGTTTACAGTACAATGTTGACCTGGTGTTAGTATCTTCTACATTCCTGTCAGGTTTATAGTACAATGTTGACCTGGTGTTAGTATCTTCTACATTCCTGTCAGGTTTACAGTACAATGTTGTCCTGGTGTTAGTATCTTCTACATTCCTGTCAGGTATACAGTACAATGTTGACCTGGTGTTAGTATCTTCTACATTCCTTTCAGGTAAAGCTCTTCTCTCTTCTTCAGGTATACAGTACAATGTTGACCTGATGTTAGTATCTTCTACATTCCTGTCAGGTTTACAGTACAATGTTGACCTGGTGTTAGTATCTTCTACATTCCTGTCAGGTTTACAGTACAATGTTGACCTGGTGTTAGTATCTTCTACATTCCTGTCAGGTATACAGTACAATGTTGTCCTGATGTTAATATCTTCTACATTCCTGTCAGGTATACAGTACAATGTTGACCTGATGTTAGTATCTTCTACATTCCTGTCAGGTATACAGTACAATGTTGACCTGATGTTAGTATTTTCTACATTCCTGTCAGGTATACAGTACAATGTTGACCTGATGTTAGTATCTTCTACATTCCTGTCAGGTATACAGTACAATGTTGACCTGATGTTAGTATCTTCTACATTCCTTTCAGGTATACAGTACAATGTTGACCTGATGTTAGTATCTTCTACATTCCTTTCAGGTATACAGTACAATGTTGACCTGATGTTAGTATCTTCTACATTCCTGTCAGGTATACAGTACAATGTTGACCTGATGTTAGTATCTTCTACATTCCTGTCAGGTATACAGTACAATGTTGACCTGATGTTAGTATTTTCTACATTCCTGTCAGGTATACAGTACAATGTTGACCTGATGTTAGCATCTTCTACATTCCTGTCAGGTATACAGTACAATGTTGACCTGATGTTAGTATCTTCTACATTCCTTTCAGGTATACAGTACAATGTTGACCTGATGTTAGTATCTTCTACATTCCTTTCAGGTATACAGTACAATGTTGACCTGATGTTAGTATCTTCTACATTCCTGTCAGGTATACAGTACAATGTTGACCTGATGTTAGTATCTTCTACATTCCTGTCAGGTATACAGTACAATGTTGACCTGGTGTTAGTATCTTCTACATTCCTTTCAGGTAAAGCTCTTCTCTCTTCTTCAGGTATACAGTACAATGTTGACCTGATGTTAGTATCTTCTACATTCCTGTCAGGTTTACAGTACAATGTTGACCTGGTGTTAGTATCTTCTACATTCCTGTCAGGTTTACAGTACAATGTTGACCTGATGTTAGTATCTTCTACATTCCTGTCAGGTATACAGTACAATGTTGACCTGGTGTTAGTATCTTCTACATTCCTGTCAGGTATACAGTACAATGTTGACCTGGTGTTAGTATCTTCTACATCCTGTCAGGTTTACAGTACAATGTTGACCTGATGTTAGTATCTTCTACATTCCTGTCAGGTATACAGTACAATGTTGACCTCGTGTTAGTATCTTCTACATTCCTGTCAGGTATACAGTACAATGTTGACCTGGTGTTAGTATCTTCTACATTCCTGTCAGGTTTACAGTACAATGTTGACCTGGTGTTAGTATCTTCTACATTCCTGTCAGGTTTACAGTACAATGTTGTCCTGGTGTTAGTATCTTCTACATTCCTGTCAGGTTTACAGTACAATGTTGACCTGATGTTAGTATCTTCTACATTCCTGTCAGGTATACAGTACAATGTTGACCTGATGTTAGTATCTTCTACATTCCTGTCAGGTTTACAGTACAATGTTGTCCTGGTGTTAGTATCTTCTACATTCCTGTCAGGTTTACAGTACAATGTTGACCTGGTGTTAGTATCTTCTACATTCCTGTCAGGTTTACAGTACAATGTTGACCTGGTGTTAGTATCTTCTACATTCCTGTCAGGTTTACAGTACAATGTTGACCTGGTGTTAGTATCTTCTACATTCCTGTCAGGTATACAGTACAATGTTGACCTGATGTTAGTATCTTCTACATTCCTGTCAGGTTTACAGTACAATGTTGTCCTGGTGTTAGTATCTTCTACATTCCTGTCAGGTTTACAGTACAATGTTGACCTGGTGTTAGTATCTTCTACATTCCTGTCAGGTATACAGTACAATGTTGTCCTGGTGTTAGTATCTTCTTCATTCCTGTCAGGTTTACAGTACAATGTTGTCCTGGTGTTAGTATCTTCTACATTCCTGTCAGGTTTACAGTACAATGTTGACCTGGTGTTAGTATCTTCTACATTCCTGTCAGGTTTATAGTACAATGTTGACCTGGTGTTAGTATCTTCTACATTCCTGTCAGGTTTACAGTACAATGTTGTCCTGGTGTTAGTATCTTCTACATTCCTGTCAGGTATACAGTACAATGTTGACCTGGTGTTAGTATCTTCTACATTCCTTTCAGGTAAAGCTCTTCTCTCTTCTTCAGGTATACAGTACAATGTTGACCTGATGTTAGTATCTTCTACATTCCTGTCAGGTTTACAGTACAATGTTGACCTGGTGTTAGTATCTTCTACATTCCTGTCAGGTTACAGTACAATGTTGACCTGGTGTTAGTATCTTCTACATTCCTGTCAGGTATACAGTACAATGTTGTCCTGATGTTAATATCTTCTACATTCCTGTCAGGTATACAGTACAATGTTGACCTGATGTTAGTATCTTCTACATTCCTGTCAGGTATACAGTACAATGTTGACCTGATGTTAGTATTTTCTACATTCCTGTCAGGTATACAGTACAATGTTGACCTGATGTTAGTATCTTCTACATTCCTGTCAGGTATACAGTACAATGTTGACCTGATGTTAGTATCTTCTACATTCCTTTCAGGTATACAGTACAATGTTGACCTGATGTTAGTATCTCTACATTCCTTTCAGGTATACAGTACAATGTTGACCTGATGTTAGTATCTTCTACATTCCTGTCAGGTATACAGTACAATGTTGACCTGATGTTAGTATCTTCTACATTCCTGTCAGGTATACAGTACAATGTTGACCTGATGTTAGTATTTTCTACATTCCTGTCAGGTATACAGTACAATGTTGACCTGATGTTAGCATCTTCTACATTCCTGTCAGGTATACAGTACAATGTTGACCTGATGTTAGTATCTTCTACATTCCTTTCAGGTATACAGTACAATGTTGACCTGATGTTAGTATCTTCTACATTCCTTTCAGGTATACAGTACAATGTTGACCTGATGTTAGTATCTTCTACATTCCTGTCAGGTATACAGTACAATGTTGACCTGATGTTAGTATCTTCTACATTCCTGTCAGGTATACAGTACAATGTTGACCTGGTGTTAGTATCTTCTACATTCCTTTCAGGTAAAGCTCTTCTCTCTTCTTCAGGTATACAGTACAATGTTGACCTGATGTTAGTATCTTCTACATTCCTGTCAGGTTTACAGTACAATGTTGACCTGGTGTTAGTATCTTCTACATTCCTGTCAGGTTTACAGTACAATGTTGACCTGATATTAGTATCTTCTACATTCCTGTCAGGTTTACAGTACAATGTTGACCTGGTGTTAGTATCATCTACATTCCTTTCAGGTAAAGCTCTTCTCTCCTCTTCAGGTATACAGCAGTAATGTTGAACTGATGTTAATATCTTCCACAGATATGTTATTGAATGTATTCCAGCTGGGACATAACAAATCAGGGATATTTATTGCAGCCTGATGGCGGTTGTGAATATTGATGGAGCACAATAGCAAAATCAATACTAGTTCTCTGCAATCTAATTAGGAGTCACACACACACACACACACACACACACACACACAGAGGAGAGCTATAATGAAGGACAATACACAATGGGTAGTCTAAAAGGTGAACAAATTGGATTCTGCCACTACCCATGTTCCAGTTGTGTCAATATTTACTAAACACTAAACACAGTAAGGAATGAGACTAACAAATTAATATGCAGCTTAGAGTTATCTATAGTACGAGCATAGATATATGCAGGATAGAGTTATCTATAGAACAAGCATAGATATATGCAGTAAAGAGTTATCTATAGAACGAGCATAGAAATATGCAGCTTAGAGTGATCTATAGTACGAGCATAGAGATATGCAGTATAGAGTGATCTATAGTACGAGCATAGATATATGCAGCTTAGAGTGATCTATAGTACGAGCATAGATATATGCAACATAAGGATGTCTATGGTAAGAGAATAGAGGTACATACTGAGTGGACAAAATATTAGGAACACCTTCCTAACATCGAGTTGCACCCCTTTGCCCTCAGAACATCCTCAATTAATCGGCGCATGGACTCTACAAGGTGTCTAAAGCGTTCCACAGGGATGTTGGCCCGTGATGACTCCAATGCTTCCCTCAGTTGTGTAAAGTTGGCTGAATCAAATCAAATGTTATGAGGCACGAATACAACAGGTGGAGACCTCAAGGTGAAATGCTGAATACAACAGGTGTAGTAGACCTTACAGTGAATTGCTGAATACAACAGGTTAGGTAGACCTTACAGTGAAATGATGAATACAACAGGTGTAGTAGACCTTACAGTGAAATGCTGATACAACAGGTGTAGTAGACCTCACGTGAAATGATGAATACAACAGGTGTAGTAGACCTTACAGTGAAATGCTGAATACAACAGGGTAGTAGGCCTTACAGTGAAATGCTGAATACAACAGGTGTAGTAGACCTTACAGTGGAAATGCTGAATACAACAGGTGTAGTAGACCTTACAGTGAAATGCTGAATACACAGGTTGTAGTAGACCTCACAGTGAAATGCTGAATACAACAGGTGTAGTAGACCTCACAGTGAAATGCTGAATACAACAGGTGTAGTAGACCTTACAGTGAAATGCTGAATACAACAGGTGTAGTAGACCTCACAGTGAAATGCTGAATACAACAGGTGTAGTAGACCTAACAGTGAAATGCTGAATACAACAGATGTAGTAGACCTCACAGTGAAATGCTGAATACAACAGGTGTAGTAGACCTTACAGTGAAATGCTGAATACAACAGGTGTAGTAGACCTTACAGTGAAATACTGAATACAACAGGTGTAGTAGACCTTACAGTGAAATGCTGAATACAACAGGTGTAGTAGACCTCACAGTGAAAATGCTGAATACAACAGGTGTAGTAGACCTTACAGTGAAATGCTGAATACAACAGGTGTAGTAGACCTTACAGTGAAATGCTGAATACAACAGGTGTAGTAGACCTTACAGTGAAATGCTGAATACAACAGGTGTAGTAGACCTTACAGTGAAATGCTGATACAACAGGTGTAGTAGACCTTACAGTGAAATGCTGAATAAACCAGGTGTAGTAGACCTTACAGTGAAATGCTGAAATACCAAACAGGTGTAGTAGACCTTACAGTGAAATGCTGAATACAACAGGTGTAGTAGACTTACAGTGAAATGCTGAATACAACAGGTGTAGTAGACCTTACAGTGAAATGCTGAATACAACAGTGTAGTAGACCTTACAGTGAAATGCTGAATACAACAGGTGTAGTAGACCTTACAGTGAAATGCTGAATACAACAGGTGTAGTAGACCTAACAGTGAATGCTGAATACAACAGGAGTAGTAGACGTACAGTGAAATGCTGAATACAACAAGGT
>NW_022265099.1:0-18477 GCF_002021735.2 Oncorhynchus kisutch | reverse complement strand
AAAAAAAAAAAAAATAAACATAACAAAACATTTTTTTTCCAGAGTGCTTCAAACATGATTTAGAGCTTGTTTATGGAAAAGTGCTTATTTCTGCATTTCAGTTGCAACTTGCTGAAAACTGTCCACGCGTTCATTTCATCTCAATAAGACCATAACACAGCAAATTGGATATCCAGAGTGCATCAAACATGATTTAGAGCTTGTTTATGGAAAAGTGCTTATTTCTGCATTTCAATGTTGCAACTTGCTGAAAACTGTCCACGGCGTTCATTTCATCTCACCAGACACAGCACAGCAAAATTGGATATCCAGAGTGCATCAAACATGATTTAGAGCTTGTTTATGGAAAAGTGCTTATTTCTGCATTTCAATGTTGTAACTTGCTGAAAACAGTCTACAGTGTTTTCATAACATCTCGAATAACATAACAAAAACATTTTTTTTCCAGAGTGCTTCAAACATGATTTAGAGCTTGTTTATGGAAAAGTGCTTATTTCTGCATTCAATGTTGCAACTTGCTGAAAACTGTCCACGGCGTTCATTTCATCTCAACCTAGACACAGCACAGCAAAAATTGGATATCCAGAGTGCATCAAACATGATTTAGAGCTTGTTTATGGAAAAGTGCTTATTTCTGCATTTCATGTTGTAACTTGCTGAAAACAGTCTACAGTGTTTTTCATAACATCCGAATAAACAACAAAAAAAATTTTTTTCCAGAGTGCTTCAAACATGATTTAGAGCTTGTTTATGAAAAGTGCTTATTTCTGCATTTCAATGTTTAACTACTGCTGAAACAGTCTACAGTGTTTTCAAACATCTCGAATAACATAACAAAAACATTTTTTATCCAGAGTGCATCAAACATGATTTAGAGCTTGTTTATGGAAAAGTGCTTATTTCTGCATTTCAATGTTGCAACTTGCTGAAAACTGTCCACGGCGTTCATTTCATCTCAACCTAGACACAGCACAGCAAAAATTGGATATCCAGAGTGCATCAAACATGATTTAGAGCTTGTTTATGGAAAAGTGCTTATTTCTGCATTTCAATGTTGTAACTTGCTGAAAACAGTCTACAGTGTTTTCATAACATCTCGAATAAACATAACAAAAAAAATTTTTCCAGAGTGCTTCAAACATGATTTAGAGCTTGTTTATGGAAAAGTGCTTATTTCTGCATTTCAATGTTGCAACTTGCTGAAAACTGTCCACGGCGTTCATTTCATCTCAACCTAGACACAGCACAGCAAAAATTGGATATCCAGAGTGCATCAAACATGATTTAGAGCTTGTTTATGGAAAAGTGCTTATTTCTGCATTTCAATGTTGTAACTTGCTGAAAACAGTCTACAGTGTTTTCATAACATCTCGAATAAACATAACAAAAACATTTTTTTTCCAGAGTGCTTCAAACATGATTTAGAGCTTGTTTATGGAAAAGTGCTTATTTCTGCATTTCAATGTTGCAACTTGCTGAAAACTGTCCACGGCGTTCATTTCATCTCAACCTAGACACAGCACAGCAAAATTGGATATCCAGAGTGCATCAAACATGATTTAGAGCTTGTTTATGGAAAAGTGCTTATTTCTGCATTTCAATGTTGTAACTTGCTGAAAACAGTCTACAGTGTTTTCATAACTCTCGAATAACAAAAACATTTTTTTTCCAGAGTGCTTCAAACATGATTTAGAGCTTGTTTATGGAAAAGTGCTTATTTCTGCATTTCAATGTTGCAACTTGCTGAAAACTGTCCACGGCGTTCATTTCATCTCAACCTAGACACAGCACAGCAAAAATTTGGATATCCAGAGTGCATCAAACATGATTTAGAGCTTGTTTATGGAAAAGTGCTTATTTCTGCATTTCAATGTTGCAACTTGCTGAAAACTGTCCACGGCGTTCATTTCATCTCAACCTAGACACAGCACAGCAAAAATTGGATATCCAGAGTGCATCAAACATGATTTAGAGCTTGTTTATGGAAAAGTGCTTATTTCTGCATTTCAATGTTGTAACTTGCTGAAAACAGTCTACAGTGTTTCATAACATCTCGAATAAACATAACAAAACAATTTTTTTCCAGAGTGCTTCAAACATGATTTAGAGCTTGTTTATGGAAAAGTGCTTATTTCTGCATTTCAATGTTGCAACTTGCTGAAAACTGTCCACGGCGTTCATTTCATCTCAACTAGACACAGCACAGCAAAAATTGGATATCCAGAGTGCATCAAACATGATTTAGAGCTTGTTTATGGAAAAGTGCTTATTTCTGCATTTCAATGTTGCAACTTGCTGAAAACTGTCCACGGCGTTCATTTCATCTCAACCTAGACACAGCACAGCAAAAATTGGATATCCAGAGTGCATCAAACATGATTTAGAGCTTGTTTATGGAAAAGTGCTTATTTCTGCATTTCAATGTTGTAACTTGCTGAAAACAGTCTACAGTGTTTTCATAACATCTCGAATAAACATAACAAAAACATTTTTTTATCCAGAGTGCTTCAAACATGATTTAGAGCTTGTTTATGGAAAAGTGCTTATTTCTGCATTTCAATGTTGCAACTTGCTGAAAACTGTCCACGGCGTTCATTTCATCTCAACCTAGACACAGCACAGCAAAAATTGGATATCCAGAGTGCATCAAACATGATTTAGAGCTTGTTTATGGAAAAGTGCTTATTTCTGCATTTCAATGTTGCAACTTGCTGAAAACTGTCCACGGCGTTCATTTCATCTCAACCTAGACACAGCACAGCAAAAATTGGATATCCAGAGTGCATCAAACATGATTTAGAGCTTGTTTATGGAAAAGTGCTTATTTCTGCATTTCAATGTTGTAACTTGCTGAAAACAGTCTACAGTGTTTTCATAACATCTCGAATAAACATAACAAAAACATTTTTTATCCAGAGTGCTTCAAACATGATTTAGAGCTTGTTTATGGAAAAGTGCTTATTTCTGCATTTCAATGTTGCAACTTGCTGAAAACTGTCCACGGCGTTCATTTCATCTCAACCTAGACACAGCACAGCAAAAATTGGATATCCAGAGTGCATCAAACATGATTTAGAGCTTGTTTATGGAAAAGTGCTTATTTCTGCATTTCAATGTTGCAACTTGCTGAAAACTGTCCACGGCGTTCATTTCATCTCAACCTAGACACAGCACAGCAAAAATTGGATATCCAGAGTGCATCAAACATGATTTAGAGCTTGTTTATGGAAAAGTGCTTATTTCTGCATTTCAATGTTGTAACTTGCTGAAAACAGTCTACAGTGTTTTCATAACATCTCGAATAAACATAACAAAAACATTTTTTTTCCAGAGTGCTTCAAACATGATTTAGAGCTTGTTTATGGAAAAGTGCTTATTTCTGCATTTCAATGTTGCAACTTGCTGAAAACTGTCCACGGCGTTCATTTCATCTCAACCTAGACACAGCACAGCAAAAATTGGATATCCAGAGTGCATCAAACATGATTTAGAGCTTGTTTATGGAAAAGTGCTTATTTCTGCATTTCAATGTTGTAACTTGCTGAAAACAGTCTACAGTGTTTTCATAACATCTCGAATAAACATAACAAAAACATTTTTTTTCCAGAGTGCTTCAAACATGATTTAGAGCTTGTTTATGGAAAAGTGCTTATTTCTGCATTTCAATGTTGTAACTTGCTGAAAACAGTCTACAGTGTTTTCATAACATCTCGAATAAACATAACAAAAACATTTTTTATCCAGAGTGCTTCAAACATGATTTAGAGCTTGTTTATGGAAAAGTGCTTATTTCTGCATTTCAATGTTGCAACTTGCTGAAAACTGTCCACGGCGTTCATTTCATCTCAACTAGACAGCACAGCAAAAATTGGATATCCAGAGTGCATCAAACATGATTTAGAGCTTGTTTATGGAAAAGTGCTTATTTCTGCATTTCAATGTTGTAACTTGCTGAAAACAGTCTACAGTGTTTTCATAACATCTCGAATAAACATAACAAAACATTTTTTTTCCAGAGTGCTTCAAACATGATTTAGAGCTTGTTTATGGAAAAGTGCTTATTTCTGCATTTCAATGTTGCAACTTGCTGAAAACTGTCCACGGCGTTCATTTCATCTCAACCTAGACACAGCACAGCAAAAATTGGATATCCAGAGTGCATCAAACATGATTTAGAGCTTGTTTATGGAAAAGTGCTTATTTCTGCATTTCAATGTTGTAACTTGCTGAAAACAGTCTACAGTGTTTTCATAACATCTCGAATAAACATAACAAAACATTTTTTTCCAGAGTGCTTCAAACATGATTTAGAGCTTGTTTATGGAAAAGTGCTTATTTCTGCATTTCAATGTTGCAACTTGCTGAAAACTGTCCACGGCGTTCATTTCATCTCAACCTAGACACAGCACAGCAAAAATTGGATATCCAGAGTGCATCAAACATGATTTAGAGCTTGTTTATGGAAAAGTGCTTATTTCTGCATTTCAATGTTGTAACTTGCTGAAAACAGTCTACAGTGTTTTCATAACATCTCGAATAAACATAACAAAAACATTTTTTTATCCAGAGTGCTTCAAACATGATTTAGAGCTTGTTTATGGAAAAGTGCTTATTTCTGCATTTCAATGTTGCAACTTGCTGAAAACTGTCCACGGCGTTCATTTCATCTCAACCTAGACACAGCACAGCAAAAATTGGATATCCAGAGTGCATCAAACATGATTTAGAGCTTGTTTATGGAAAAGTGCTTATTTCTGCATTTCAATGTTGCAACTTGCTGAAAACTGTCCACGGCGTTCATTTCATCTCAACCTAGACACAGCACAGCAAAAATTGGATATCCAGAGTGCATCAAACATGATTTAGAGCTTGTTTATGGAAAAGTGCTTATTTCTGCATTTCAATGTTGTAACTTGCTGAAAACAGTCTACAGTGTTTTCAAACATCTCGAAAAACATAACAAAAACATTTTTTATCCAGAGTGCTTCAAACATGATTTAGAGCTTGTTTATGGAAAAGTGCTTATTTCTGCATTTCAATGTTGTAACTTGCTGAAAACAGTCCACAGTGTTTTCATAACATCTCGAATAAACATAACAAAAACATTTTTTATCCAGAGTGCTTCAAACATGATTTAGAGCTTGTTTATGGAAAAGTGCTTATTTCTGCATTTCAATGTTGCAACTTGCTGAAAACTGTCCACGGCGTTCATTTCATCTCAACTAGACACAGCACAGCAAAAATTGGATATCCAGAGTGCATCAAACATGATTTAGAGCTTGTTTATGGAAAAGTGCTTATTTCTGCATTTCAATGTTGTAACTTGCTGAAAACAGTCTACAGTGTTTCATAACATCTCGAATAAACATAACAACAAAAATTTTTTCCAGAGTGCTTCAAACATGATTTAGAGCTTGTTTATGGAAAAGTGCTTATTTCTGCATTTCAATGTTGCAACTTGCTGAAAACTGTCCACGGCGTTCATTTCATCTCAACCTAGACACAGCACAGCAAAAATTGGATATCCAGAGTGCATCAAACATGATTTAGAGCTTGTTTATGGAAAAGTGCTTATTTCTGCATTTCAATGTTGTAACTTGCTGAAAACAGTCTACAGTGTTTTCATAACATCTCGAATAAACATAACAAAAACATTTTTTTTCCAGAGTGCTTCAAACATGATTTAGAGCTTGTTTATGGAAAAGTGCTTATTTCTGCATTTCAATGTTGCAACTTGCTGAAAACTGTCCACGGCGTTCATTTCATCTCAACCTAGACACAGCACAGCAAAAATTGGATATCCAGAGTGCATCAAACATGATTTAGAGCTTGTTTATGGAAAAGTGCTTATTTCTGCATTTCAATGTTGTAACTTGCTGAAAACAGTCTACAGTGTTTTCAAACATCTCGAATAAACATAACAAAAACATTTTTTTTCCAGAGTGCTTCAAACATGATTTAGAGCTTGTTTATGGAAAAGTGCTTATTTCTGCATTTCAATGTTGCAACTTGCTGAAAACTGTCTACAGTGTTTTCATTCATCTAATAAACATAAAAAACATTTTTTTATCCAGAGTGCATCAAACATGATTTAGAGCTTGTTTATGGAAAAGTGCTTATTTCTGCATTTCAATGTTGTAACTTGCTGAAAACAGTCCACAGTGTTTTCATAACATCTCGAATAAACATAACAAAAACATTTTTTTATCCAGAGTGCTTCAAACATGATTTAGAGCTTGTTTATGGAAAAGTGCTTATTTCTGCATTTCAATGTTGCAACTTGCTGAAAACTGTCCACGGCGTTCATTTCATCTCAACCTAGACACAGCACAGCAAAAATTGGATTTCCAGAGTGCATCAAACATGATTTAGAGCTTGTTTATGGAAAAGTGCTTATTTCTGCATTTCAATGTTTCAACTTGCTGAAAACTGTCCACAGCGTTCATTTCATCTCAACCTAGACACAGCACAGCAAAAATTGGATATCCAGAGTGCATCAAACATGATTTAGAGCTTGTTTATGGAAAAGTGCTTATTTCTCTGCATTTCAATGTTGTAACTTGCTGAAAACAGTCTACAGTGTTTTCATAACATCTCGAATAAACATAACAAAAACATTTTTTTATCCAGAGTGCTTCAAACATGATTTAGAGCTTGTTTATGGAAAAGTGCTTATTTCTGCATTTCAATGTTGCAACTTGCTGAAAACTGTCCACGGCGTTCATTTCATCTCAACCTAGACACAGCACAGCAAAATTGGATATCCAGAGTGCATCAAACATGATTTAGAGCTTGTTTATGGAAAAGTGCTTATTTCTGCATTTCAATGTTGTAACTTGCTGAAAACAGTCTACAGTGTTTTCATAACATCTCGAATAAACATAACAAAAAAATTTTTTATCCAGAGTGCTTCAAACATGATTTAGAGCTTGTTTATGGAAAAGTGCTTATTTCTGCATTTCAATGTTGCAACTTGCTGAAAACTGTCCACGGCGTTCATTTCATCTCAACTAGACACAGCACAGCAAAAATTGGATATCCAGAGTGCATCAAACATGATTTAGAGCTTGTTTATGGAAAAGTGCTTATTTCTGCATTTCAATGTTGTAACTTGCTGAAAACAGTCTACAGTGTTTTCAAACATCTCGAATAAACATAACAAAAACATTTTTTTTCCAGAGTGCTTCAAACATGATTTAGAGCTTGTTTATGGAAAAGTGCTTATTTCTGCATTTCAATGTTTAACTTGCTGAAAACTGTCCACGTGTTTTCATCTCATCTCGAATAAACAACAAAAATTTTTTATCCAGAGTGCTTCAAACATGATTTAGAGCTTGTTTATGGAAAAGTGCTTATTTCTGCATTTCAATGTTGTAACTTGCTGAAAACAGTCTACAGTGTTTTCATAACATCTCGAATAAACATAACAAAAACATTTTTTTATCCAGAGTGCTTCAAACATGATTTAGAGCTTGTTTATGGAAAAGTGCTTATTTCTGCATTTCAATGTTGCAACTTGCTGAAAACTGTCCACGGCGTTCATTTCATCTCAACCTAGACACAGCACAGCAAAAATTGGATATCCAGAGTGCATCAAACATGATTTAGAGCTTGTTTATGGAAAAGTGCTTATTTCTGCATTTCAATGTTGTAACTTGCTGAAAACAGTCTACAGTGTTTTCATAACATCTCGAATAAACATAACAAAAACATTTTTTTCCAGAGTGCTTCAAACATGATTTAGAGCTTGTTTATGGAAAAGTGCTTATTTCTGCATTTCAATGTTGCAACTTGCTGAAAACTGTCCACGGCGTTCATTTCATCTCAACCTAGACACAGCACAGCAAAAATTGGATATCCAGAGTGCATCAAACATGATTTAGAGCTTGTTTATGGAAAAGTGCTTATTTCTGCATTTCAATGTTGTAACTTGCTGAAAACAGTCTACAGTGTTTTCATAACATCTCGAATAAACATAACAAAAACATTTTTTTCCAGAGTGCTTCAAACATGATTTAGAGCTTGTTTATGGAAAAGTGCTTATTTCTGCATTTCAATGTTGCAACTTGCTGAAAACTGTCCACGGCGTTCATTTCATCTCAACCTAGACACAGCACAGCAAAAATTGGATATCCAGAGTGCATCAAACATGATTTAGAGCTTGTTTATGGAAAAGTGCTTATTTCTGCATTTCAATGTTGCAACTTGCTGAAAACTGTCCACGGCGTTCATTTCATCTCAACCTAGACACAGCACAGCAAAAATTGGATATCCAGAGTGCATCAAACATGATTTAGAGCTTGTTTATGGAAAAGTGCTTATTTCTGCATTTCAATGTTGTAACTTGCTGAAAACAGTCTACAGTGTTTTCATAACATCTCGAATAAACATAACAAAAACATTTTTTTATCCAGAGTGCTTCAAACATGATTTAGAGCTTGTTTATGGAAAAGTGCTTATTTCTGCATTTCAATGTTGCAACTTGCTGAAAACTGTCCACGGCGTTCATTTCATCTCAACCTAGACACAGCACAGCAAAAATTGGATATCCAGAGTGCATCAAACATGATTTAGAGCTTGTTTATGGAAAAGTGCTTATTTCTGCATTTCAATGTTGTAACTTGCTGAAAACAGTCTACAGTGTTTTCATAACATCTCGAATAAACATAACAAAAACATTTTTTTATCCAGAGTGCTTCAAACATGATTTAGAGCTTGTTTATGGAAAAGTGCTTATTTCTGCATTTCAATGTTGCAACTTGCTGAAAACTGTCCACGGCGTTCATTTCATCTCAACTAGACACAGCACAGCAAAAATTGGATATCCAGAGTGCATCAAACATGATTTAGAGCTTGTTTATGGAAAAGTGCTTATTTCTGCATTTCAATGTTGTAACTTGCTGAAAAGTCTACAGTGTTTTCATAACATCTCGAATAAACATAACAAAAACATTTTTTTTCCAGAGTGCTTCAAACATGATTTAGAGCTTGTTTATGGAAAAGTGCTTATTTCTGCATTTCAATGTTGCAACTTGCTGAAAACTGTCCACGGCGTTCATTTCATCTCAACCTAGACACAGCACAGCAAAAATTGGATATCCAGAGTGCATCAAACATGATTTAGAGCTTGTTTATGGAAAAGTGCTTATTTCTGCATTTCAATGTTGCAACTTGCTGAAAACTGTCCACGGCGTTCATTTCATCTCAACCTAGACACAGCACAGCAAAAATTGGATATCCAGAGTGCATCAAACATGATTTAGAGCTTGTTTATGGAAAAGTGCTTATTTCTGCATTTCAATGTTGTAACTTGCTGAAAACAGTCTACAGTGTTTTCATAACATCTCGAATAAACATAACAAAACATTTTTTTATCCAGAGTGCTTCAAACATGATTTAGAGCTTGTTTATGGAAAAGTGCTTATTTCTGCATTTCAATGTTGCAACTTGCTGAAAACTGTCCACGGCGTTCATTTCATCTCAACCTAGACACAGCACAGCAAAAATTGGATATCCAGAGTGCATCAAACATGATTTAGAGCTTGTTTATGGAAAAGTGCTTATTTCTGCATTTCAATGTTGTAACTTGCTGAAAACAGTCTACAGTGTTTTCATAACATCTCGAATAAACATAACAAAAACATTTTTTATCCAGAGTGCTTCAAACATGATTTAGAGCTTGTTTATGGAAAAGTGCTTATTTCTGCATTTCAATGTTGTAACTTGCTGAAAACAGTCTACAGTGTTTTCAAAACATCTCGAATAAACATAACAAAAACATTTTTTTATCCAGAGTGCTTCAAACATGATTTAGAGCTTGTTTATGGAAAAGTGCTTATTTCTGCATTTCAATGTTGCAACTTGCTGAAAACTGTCCACGGCGTTCATTTCATCTCAACCTAGACACAGCACAGCAAAAATTGGATATCCAGAGTGCATCAAACATGATTTAGAGCTTGTTTATGGAAAAGTGCTTATTTCTGCATTTCAATGTTGTAACTTGCTGAAAACAGTCTACAGTGTTTTCATAACATCTCGAATAAACATAACAAAAACATTTTTTTTCCAGAGTGCTTCAAACATGATTTAGAGCTTGTTTATGGAAAAGTGCTTATTTCTGCATTTCAATGTTGCAACTTGCTGAAAACTGTCCACGGCGTTCATTTCATCTCAACCTAGACACAGCACAGCAAAATTGGATATCCAGAGTGCATCAAACATGATTTAGAGCTTGTTTATGGAAAAGTGCTTATTTCTGCATTTCAATGTTGTAACTTGCTGAAAACAGTCTACAGTGTTTTCATAACATCTCGAATAAACATAACAAAAACATTTTTTTTCCAGAGTGCTTCAAACATGATTTAGAGCTTGTTTATGGAAAAGTGCTTATTTCTGCATTTCAATGTTGCAACTTGCTGAAAACTGTCCACGGCGTTCATTTCATCTCAACCTAGACACAGCACAGCAAAAATTGGATATCCAGAGTGCATCAAACATGATTTAGAGCTTGTTTATGGAAAAGTGCTTATTTCTGCATTTCAATGTTGCAACTTGCTGAAAACTGTCCACGGCGTTCATTTCATCTCAACCTAGACACAGCACAGCAAAAATTGGATATCCAGAGTGCATCAAACATGATTTAGAGCTTGTTTATGGAAAAGTGCTTATTTCTCTGCATTTCAATGTTGTAACTTGCTGAAAACAGTCTACAGTGTTTTCATAACATCTCGAATAAACATAACAAAAATATTTTTTTATCCAGAGTGCTTCAAACATGATTTAGAGCTTGTTTATGGAAAAGTGCTTATTTCTGCATTTCAATGTTGCAACTTGCTGAAAACTGTCCACGGCGTTCATTTCATCTCAACCTAGACACAGCACAGCAAAATTGGATATCCAGAGTGCATCAAACATGATTTAGAGCTTGTTTATGGAAAAGTGCTTATTTCTGCATTTCAATGTTGTAACTTGCTGAAAACAGTCTACAGTGTTTTCATAACATCTCGAATAAACATAACAAAAATTTTTTTCCAGAGTGCTTCAAACATGATTTAGAGCTTGTTTATGGAAAAGTGCTTATTTCTGCATTTCAATGTTGCAACTTGCTGAAAACTGTCCACGGCGTTCATTTCATCTCAACCTAGACACAGCACAGCAAAAATTGGATATCCAGAGTGCATCAAACATGATTTAGAGCTTGTTTATGGAAAAGTGCTTATTTCTGCATTTCAATGTTGTAACTTGCTGAAAACAGTCTACAGTGTTTTCATAACATCTCGAATAAACATAACAAAAAAATTTTTTATCCAGAGTGCTTCAAACATGATTTAGAGCTTGTTTATGGAAAAGTGCTTATTTCTGCATTTCAATGTTGCAACTTGCTGAAAACTGTCCACGGCGTTCATTTCATCTCAACCTAGACACAGCACAGCAAAAATTGGATATCCAGAGTGCATCAAACATGATTTAGAGCTTGTTTATGGAAAAGTGCTTATTTCTGCATTTCAATGTTGTAACTTGCTGAAAACAGTCTACAGTGTTTTCATAACATCTCGAATAAACATAACAAAAATTTTTTATCCAGAGTGCTTCAAACATGATTTAGAGCTTGTTTATGGAAAAGTGCTTATTTCTGCATTTCAATGTTGCAACTTGCTGAAAACTGTCCACGGCGTTCATTTCATCTCAACCTAGACACAGCACAGCAAAAATTGGATATCCAGAGTGCATCAAACATGATTTAGAGCTTGTTTATGGAAAAGTGCTTATTTCTGCATTTCAATGTTGTAACTTGCTGAAAACAGTCTACAGTGTTTTCATAACATCTCGAATAAACATAACAAAAACATTTTTTATCCAGAGTGCTTCAAACATGATTTAGAGCTTGTTTATGGAAAAGTGCTTATTTCTGCATTTCAATGTTGTAACTTGCTGAAAACAGTCTACACGTGTTTTCAAACATCTCGAATAAACATAACAAAACATTTTTTTATCCAGAGTGCTTCAAACATGATTTAGAGCTTGTTTATGGAAAAGTGCTTATTTCTGCATTTCAATGTTGCAACTTGCTGAAAACTGTCCACGGCGTTCATTTCATCTCAACCTAGACACAGCACAGCAAAAATTGGATATCCAGAGTGCATCAAACATGATTTAGAGCTTGTTTATGGAAAAGTGCTTATTTCTGCATTTCAATGTTGTAACTTGCTGAAAACAGTCTACAGTGTTTTCATAACATCTCGAATAAACATAACAAAAACATTTTTTTTCCAGAGTGCTTCAAACATGATTTAGAGCTTGTTTATGGAAAAGTGCTTATTTCTGCATTTCAATGTTGCAACTTGCTGAAAACTGTCCACGGCGTTCATTTCATCTCAACCTAGACACAGCACAGCAAAAATTGGATATCCAGAGTGCATCAAACATGATTTAGAGCTTGTTTATGGAAAAGTGCTTATTTCTGCATTTCAATGTTGTAACTTGCTGAAAACAGTCTACAGTGTTTTCATAACATCTCGAATAAAACATAACAAAAACATTTTTTTTCCAGAGTGCTTCAAACATGATTTAGAGCTTGTTTATGGAAAAGTGCTTATTTCTGCATTTCAATGTTGTAACTTGCTGAAAACAGTCCACAGTGTTTTCATAACATCTCGAATAAACATAACAAAAAAAATTTTTTATCCAGAGTGCTTCAAACATGATTTAGAGCTTGTTTATGGAAAAGTGCTTATTTCTGCATTTCAATGTTGTAACTTGCTGAAACAGTCCACAGTGTTTTTCATCTCATCTCGAATAACATAACAAAAACATTTTTTATCCAGAGTGCATCAAACATGATTTAGAGCTTGTTTATGGAAAAGTGCTTATTTCTGCATTTCAATGTTGTAACTTGCTGAAAACAGTCTACAGTGTTTTCAAACATCTCGAATAAACATAACAAAACATTTTTTATCCAGAGTGCTTCAAACATGATTTAGAGCTTGTTTATGGAAAAGTGCTTATTTCTGCATTTCAATGTTGCAACTTGCTGAAAACTGTCCACGGCGTTCATTTCATCTCAACCTAGACACAGCACAGCAAAAATTGGATATCCAGAGTGCATCAAACATGATTTAGAGCTTGTTTATGGAAAAGTGCTTATTTCTGCATTTCAATGTTGTAACTTGCTGAAAACAGTCTACAGTGTTTTCATAACATCTCGAATAAACATAACAAAAACATTTTTTTATCCAGAGTGCTTCAAACATGATTTAGAGCTTGTTTATGGAAAAGTGCTTATTTCTGCATTTCAATGTTGCAACTTGCTGAAACTGTCCACGGGCGTTCATTTCATCTCAACCTAGACACAGCACAGCAAAAATTGGATATCCAGAGTGCATCAAACATGATTTAGAGCTTGTTTATGGAAAAGTGCTTATTTCTGCATTTCAATGTTGTAACTTGCTGAAAACAGTCTACAGTGTTTTCATAACATCTCGAATAAACATAACAAAAACATTTTTTTTATCCAGAGTGCTTCAAACATGATTTAGAGCTTGTTTATGGAAAAGTGCTTATTTCTGCATTTCAATGTTGTAACTTGCTGAAAACAGTCTACAGTGTTTTCATAACATCTCGAATAACACAACAAAAAATTTTTTATCCAGAGTGCTTCAAACATGATTTAGAGCTTGTTTATGGAAAAGTGCTTATTTCTGCATTTCAATGTTGTAACTTGCTGAAAACAGTCTACAGTGTTTTCATAACATCTCGAATAAACATAACAAAAACATTTTTTATCCAGAGTGCTTCAAACATGATTTAGAGCTTGTTTATGGAAAAGTGCTTATTTCTGCATTTCAATGTTGCAACTTGCTGAAAACTGTCCACGGGTTCATTTCATCTCAACCTAGACACAGCACAGCAAAAATTGGATATCCAGAGTGCATCAAACATGATTTAGAGCTTGTTTATGGAAAAGTGCTTATTTCTGCATTTCAATGTTGCAACTTGCTGAAAACTGTCCACGGCGTTCATTTCATCTCAACCAGACACAGCACAGCAAAATTGGATATCCAGAGTGCATCAAACATGATTTAGAGCTTGTTTATGGAAAAGTGCTTATTTCTGCATTTCAATGTTGCAACTTGCTGAAAACTGTCCACGGCGTTCATTTCATCTCAACCTAGACACAGCACAGCAAAAATTGGATATCCAGAGTGCATCAAACATGATTTAGAGCTTGTTTATGGAAAAGTGCTTATTTCTGCATTTCAATGTTGTAACTTGCTGAAACAGTCTACAGTGTTTTCATAACATCTCGAATAAACATAACAAACATTTTTTATCCAGAGTGCTTCAAACATGATTTAGAGCTTGTTTATGGAAAGTGCTTATTTCTGCATTTCAATGTTGCAACTTGCTGAAAACTGTCCACGGTGTTCATTTCATCTCAACCTAGACACAGCACAGCAAAAATTGGATATCCAGAGTGCATCAAACATGATTTAGAGCTTGTTTATGGAAAGTGCTTATTTCTGCATTCAATGTTGCAACTTGCTGAAAACTGTCCACGGCGTTCATTTCATCTCAACCTAGACACAGCACAGCAAAATTGGATATCCAGAGTGCATCAAACATGATTTAGAGCTTGTTTATGGAAAAGTGCTTATTTCTGCATTTCAATGTTGTAACTTGCTGAAAACAGTCCACGTGTTTCAAACATCTCGAATAAACATAACAAAAACATTTTTTTTCCAGAGTGCTTCAAACATGATTTAGAGCTTGTTTATGGAAAAGTGCTTATTCTGCATTTCAATGTTGCAACTTGCTGAAAACTCCACGGCGTTCATTTCATCTCAACCTAGACACAGCACAGCAAAAATTGGATATCCAGAGTGCATCAAACATGATTTAGAGCTTGTTTATGGAAAAGTGCTTATTTCTGCATTTCAATGTTGTAACTTGCTGAAAACAGTCTACAGTGTTTTCATAACATCTCGAATAAACATAACAAAAATTTTTTATCCAGAGTGCTTCAAACATGATTTAGAGCTTGTTTATGGAAAAGTGCTTATTTCTGCATTTCAATGTTGCAACTTGCTGAAAACTGTCCACGGCGTTCATTTCATCTCAACCTAGACACAGCACAGCAAAAATTGGATATCCAGAGTGCATCAAACATGATTTAGAGCTTGTTTATGGAAAAGTGCTTATTTCTGCATTTCAATGTTGTAACTTGCTGAAAACAGTCTACAGTGTTTTCATAACATCTCGAATAAACATAACAAAAAAATTTTTTATCCAGAGTGCTTCAAACATGATTTAGAGCTTGTTTATGGAAAAGTGCTTATTTCTGCATTTCAATGTTGCAACTTGCTGAAAACTGTCTACAGTGTTTCATAACATCTCGAATAAACATAACAAAAATTTTTTATCCAGAGTGCTTCAAACATGATTTAGAGCTTGTTTATGGAAAGTGCTTATTTCTGCATTTCAATGTTGCAACTTGCTGAAAACTGTCCACGGCGTTCATTTCATCTCAACCTAGACACAGCACAGCAAAAATTGGATATCCAGAGTGCATCAAACATGATTTAGAGCTTGTTTATGGAAAAGTGCTTATTTCTGCATTTCAATGTTGTAACTTGCTGAAAACAGTCTACAGTGTTTTCATAACATCTCGAATAAACATAACAAAAACATTTTTTATCCAGAGTGCTTCAAACATGATTTAGAGCTTGTTTATGGAAAAGTGCTTATTTCTGCATTTCAATGTTGCAACTTGCTGAAAACTGTCCACGGCGTTCATTTCATCTCACCTAGACACAGCACAGCACAGCAAAAATTGGATATCCAGAGTGCATCAAACATGATTTAGAGCTTGTTTATGGAAAAGTGCTTATTTCTGCATTTCAATGTTGTAACTTGCTGAAAACAGTCTACAGTGTTTTCATAACATCTCGAATAAACATAACAAAAACATTTTTTATCCAGAGTGCTTCAAACATGATTTAGAGCTTGTTTATGGAAAAGTGCTTATTTCTGCATTTCAATGTTGTAACTTGCTGAAAACAGTCTACAGTGTTTTCAAACATCTCGAATAAACATAACAAACATTTTTTTATCCAGAGTGCTTCAAACATGATTAGAGCTTGTTTATGGAAAAGTGCTTATTTGCATTTCAATGTTGCAACTTGCTGAAAACTGTCCACGGCGTTCATTTCATCTCACCTAGACACAGCCAGCAAAAATTGGATATCCAGAGTGCATCAAACATGATTTAGAGCTTGTTTATGGAAAGTGCTTATTTCTGCATTTCAATGTTGTAACTTGCTGAAAACAGTCACAGTGTTTTTCATAACATCTCGAATAAACATAACAAAAACATTTTTTTCCAGAGTGCTTCAAACATGATTTAGAGCTTGTTTATGGAAAAGTGCTTATTTCTGCATTTCAATGTTGCAACTTGCTGAAAACTGTCCACGGCGTTCATTTCATCTCAACCTAGACACAGCACAGCAAAAATTGGACATCCAGAGTGCATCAAACATGATTTAGAGCTTGTTTATGGAAAGTGCTTATTTCTCTGCATTTCAATGTTGTAACTTGCTGAAAACAGTCTACAGTGTTTTTTCATAACATCTCGAATAAACATAACAAAAATTTTTTATCCAGAGTGCTTCAAACATGATTTAGAGCTTGTTTATGGAAAAGTGCTTATTTCTGCATTTCAATGTTGTAACTTGCTGAAAACAGTCTACAGTGTTTCATAACATCTCGAATAACCTAACAAAAACATTTTTTTTATCGAGTGCTTCAAACATGATTTAGAGCTTGTTTATGGAAAAGTGCTTATTTCTGCATTTCAATGTTGCAACTTGCTGAAAACTGTCCACGGCGTTTTCATTCATCTCACTAGAACAGCACAGCAAAAATTGGATATCCAGAGTGCATCAAACATGATTTAGAGCTTGTTTATGGAAAAGTGCTTATTTCTGCATTTCAATGTTGCAACTTGCTGAAAACTGTCCACGGCGTTCATTTCATCTCAACCTAGACACAGCACAGCAAAAATTGGATATCCAGAGTGCATCAAACATGATTTAGAGCTTGTTTATGGAAAAGTGCTTATTTCTGCATTTCAATGTTGTAACTTGCTGAAAACAGTCTACAGTGTTTTTTCAACATCTCGAAAAACATAACAAAAACATTTTTTTATCCAGAGTGCTTCAAACATGATTTAGAGCTTGTTTATGGAAAAGTGCTTATTTCTGCATTTCAATGTTGCAACTTGCTGAAAACTGTCCACGGCGTTCATTTCATCTCAACCTAGACACAGCACAGCAAAAATTGGACATCCAGAGTGCATCAAACATGATTTAGAGCTTGTTTATGGAAAAGTGCTTATTTCTGCATTTCAATGTTGTAACTAGCTGAAAACAGTCCACAGCGTTCATTTCATCATCTCAACCTAGACACAGCACAAAAAATTTTTTATCCAGAGTGCATCAAACATGATTTAGAGCTTGTTTATGGAAAAGTGCTTATTTCTGCATTTCAATGTTGCACTTGCTGAAAACAGTCTACAGTGTTTTCATAACATCTCAATAAACATAACAAACAATTTTTTATCCAGAGTGCTCAAACATGATTTAGAGCTTGTTTATGGAAAAGTGCTTATTTCTGCATTTCAATGTTGCAACTTGCTGAAAACTGTCCACGGCGTTCATTTCATCTCAACCTAGACACAGCACAGCAACAATTGGATATCCAGTGCATCAAACATGATTTAGAGCTTGTTTATGGAAAAGTGCTTATTTCTGCATTTCAATGTTGTAACTTGCTGAAACAGTCTACAGTGTTTTCATAACATCTCGAATAAACATAACAAAAACAATTTTTTTCCAGAGTGCTTCAAACATGATTTAGAGCTTGTTTGGAAAAGTGCTTATTTCTGCATTTCAATGTTGCAACTTGCTGAAAACTGTCCACGGCGTTCATTTCATCTCACCTAACACAGCACAGCAAAAATTGGATATCCAGAGTGCATCAAACATGATTTAGAGCTTGTTTATGGAAAAGTGCTTATTTCTGCATTTCAATGTTGTAACTTGCTGAAAACTGTCTACAGTGTTTTCATAACATCTCGAATAAACACAACAAAAAATTTTTTTTATCCAGAGTGCATCAAACATGATTTAGAGCTTGTTTATGGAAAGTGCTTATTTCTGCATTTCAATGTTGTAACTTGCTGAAAACAGTCTACAGTGTTTTTCAACATCTCGAATAACATAACAAAACATTTTTTATCCAGAGTGCTTCAAACATGATTTAGAGCTTGTTTATGGAAAAGTGCTTATTTCTGCATTCAATGTTGCAACTTGCTGAAAACTGTCCACGGCGTTCATTTCATCCAACTATAACACAGCACAGCAAAAATTGGATATCCAGAGTGCTCAAACATGATTTAGAGCTTGTTTATGGAAAGTGCTT